>NC_083596.1:2150802-2358302 GCF_027579695.1 Neoarius graeffei
GACGGAATGCTACGATAACCCTGGTAGCCTACGTAAGCCTCAAGGATGCTCACGGATGAATTCATCTGGCGCTTGACCCACGGAAATTTTCAATACGACAAAACTTTCCAGGGATGGAAGCCACGCCCTCCCGGTTGTCAAGGTAGCTCCCTGACACTGACGTATTCTGATGGAAAGACCCAGAACGCGTGCCGGTTAACCCCTGGAAGGCTCAAAATCGTCTACCATGAAGTGATTCTGGCTATGTGCGACTTTACCATGAAGAATCTTTTATAACGTGCGATTTTTGTCCAGAACAGTAAAATTCTCCAGGTTTTTTTTTCCCCTGTATATAACTGAACTGTCTCTCTGATTGTCGTCCATTGTGAAAATAATAACTCCTCTGTAAAGGCTGACACTTGGCTGGTGAATTATCACAGTTTGAGACTATAACATTAATACGTTAATGTACTTGGATGTGTTTTTGGTCTTTTACCTTGGAGCCGTTGCTCTCAGTCTTGCACAGCGTACAGATGTGCGGGAAAACCGTCGGTTTGTCATCAAACTCATTTTCCTCTGATGTCACTTCGTCCCCACTCTGTCTCTCTCTGGACGACTTCCTCGATCTGGAGTCCTTCCTTCCTCCCGTACTCGCTCGCTCCGCCTTCTTGTGACCCTCCCCCTTCCCTTGATGCTCATGGTCATGGCTGGATGCTTGACGTGACGAACTTAAGGACGGCGGGCTTTCAACCTTCTCTTTTCTTTTTTCTGAAGATTCTGTATCCTGGTTGGCCTGTTTAGGCTCCGCCTCCGGTTTGTCGCTAGAGTCTGTGTCAGTAGCGGCGGCAGCCGCCGCCGCCTTTTCAGCCCGCTTGGCTTTGAGCTGCATGATGAGAAACGGTAACGTTTCCACACTGATCTCGTTCTCTGGGATCTGAGCCAAAGCCTCGACATCCTCCGAGCTCAAACCCAGAGCCGAGTACACGTTCTGAGCACTCATGGGCGTCACGTCACCTGCCTTGTCGGAAGACTCCATCTTTCAAATCAGGACGCTGGAGCAGAGAGGAAATTCTCTCACAGTTGTTATGCTACAAAGACAAAACAACAATAAAACCCTAAATAAATAGAAATAAATCAATGGTGCTAATATTTTTATATCTATATTTCACAACAGTTCTAGATATTATTATGATCAGGGTTGAAAATGAAAATTACTTACAAAATGTTTAAAGATAAACAAGCTTTAATACATAGAAAAAAATTTTACTTTACTGTAATATAGTTAAATATATATACACATATATAAATCCAGTACATTTCACAACTAAATAAATTCATAATAATAAATAAACAAACAAACAGTTAAATCTTCTCAATGATTATCTAATGACGCTACATACTGGAGCAAAATTGAACTAATACAATTTATTTATTTTTTTGACTGAGGTTTTAATGTACAGGTGACAACAATATAATTTTTTTTTGCTAACTGTTTAAGACACGCAGATGCTATAATTTAGGTCTCAAGGTGAAATTATATCCACACACCTCCACTTACTACTGAGAAATGTATAAATTAACAAAAACAATTTGCCATTTTCACATTTTAGTCGTTAAATATTTATAATTCCATCAAACATCTCCAAGTTTTAAGTAGCTAGTTAGCATTAGCGCACAGACACGGACTGTTCACGCGACAGCTAACTGCTAAACTTTGAGGTAAACGTTTGTTCTGTTCGTTTTCCTTCTATGTTATAATTCTACGCATTTCAGATACCTTTATGCTCTTGTTTATTACCAGCACTGCAACTTTAGCGATACTGAATGAGTTCATAAATTATTTTCAAATTATTTTAACTCTTAGGGAAACGACACAGCTAGCGTTAGCTAGCGTATCATCGTACACAAAAACCCAGCACACGAGCTAACGTAACCCAAATCGCTCCCTATTGGACGTCTAGTCCCCTAGCTAGGGCTCAAGTCGCAATTACTTCACACGCTATGTAGTGCGCTTGAGGAAGGGATAGTGGCCTGTTTAGGATTCCGCCACATATTGTTTTACAGATCTACCTAAAAATGTTCATTTTAAGTATTAAATATGCACGTTATTTAAAAAAACGGATATGAATGCCATCTTGAAAAGGGATCATAAATCTGCGATATTTTATAACACTGCGTTATGCAGAGTTATTTGTAGCGCTAATGTTATCCAAGCTAGGCTAGGCTAAGCAAAGCATTGCCATATTGTATTCTAAAGCGTGAAGAAGCCGCTTTCACGCAGGCGTCACAAATACAACCTTTTTTTTTTTTAACAAAAATTATTTAGCATAAATACCAAAGTGTATTTGCTGAATCTCTCTTTTTTTTAATCGATGCACGAAAGAACTCTGCTAATATCCACGCAGCTGCAATCTTCACTTCGCCATGTTTTTGTGCACAGTGGGCCGGACTCTCTCTCTCTCTCTCTCTCCCCCTCCCTCTCAGGGCTGGACTGATCCACACACACCGCATCCTCGGTACCGGCGATAAAATACTGTTAACCATATCGATAAAATAAGGGACAGGAAAATAATTCAATTTACAGCTAGGAGACTGCACATTAACATAAACACTCTAGGGCACTAAACCTGTACACCTGGTATACTGTTTATTTTATTTCAGTTTGATATTGTATTTAATTACACTGCATCTACTTGGAATATATTGCTCTGTACAACAGATTATTATTATTATTATTATTATTATTATTATTATTATAGTTTATAACCATTATAGTACTATAGTTTAAATGTGGTCCTATATAGCTTATAACCATTAATAACAGCTGTGAGGCAAAGACAGGAAAAAATATGAATTTTATTACAGTTACAATAAAATAATATTATAATACATGACCTTAAATTATTATATCCCAGGAAAATGTTTAACACTAGCTTCCTGAAAGATACTGAAAAGCAAATAAACTAAAACATTATGTTTATTGTATATATAAAGGGGCAACCAAAGGGTCACCAGTTTGATTCCTGGGACTGGCAAAAAATGTGAGGGGAGTCAAGTGAATGAACAACACTCACCCCTCCCTCTGTATCATAGCTAAAGTGCCCTTGAGCAAGGCACCTACATAACCCCCAACTGCTCCCTGGGTGCTGTAGCATAGCTGCCCACTGCTCTGGGTATGAGTGTGTGCTCACTGCTCACTGCTTCAGATGGGTTAAATGTAGAGAGGAATTTCACTGTGCTTGCATGTACGTGTGACAAATAAAGGCTTCTTCTTCTTAATATATATTTTTTCTGCTTTTAGCCTTCCATGGAAAAATACTGATAATATTTGCACATTGTAATAAGCAAAATACCTTGAACAAAAACAGAAGGGAATAATAATCAAATTTGGCCGCATTCATTTATTATATCAATCCTGATATTCAGTACTATGGTCACCATTTCAGCTGCTGAAATATCAACTTACACTATAGAATATAGTATAGAACATACATAGTCTATAATAATAAGTTTATATAACATGGACAAACGCTTTTTAGATGATCGAGCCATTAGAACATTTCATGTCTGTCTTGTAAAAGTAATTTTACAAATGCACACATCCTCATCCATACACACAGTCATCCAACATCCAATAAAAATATATATATATTCATTAGAATCAATACTAATAAGACTTGGGTCGAGATCAAGTAAAACTTTATAGCTTGGTTTGTTGTGGAGAAACGTTGTCTTTCTTCACTTCATCTATTTGGGTGCAGACGGGTCGCGGCTCGCTGTGATATGAGGGTTCGTCTTGTTCTCTCTGGAGGCTGTGCCAAACTCCATAGCAGAAATAGATCAGCAGTCCTGAACAGCAGATTAATCCAGTTATAGTTTGTTGAGAACATAGAAAGAAAAGTGATCAGAGAGATGTAATGTGTTCACTCTGGGTTGTAGTGAATACACTATATGACAGGATAAGATGAGATAAGATTTTTCCTCCATTTTTGCACATCAGACAGAAAATGGGAACTGGGTGAAGGTAAGAAATAACGTTGTGAAGAAACATCGGACCACACCCGCTGCAGGATTGGTCTGAGGAATCGTTCCAGCCAATCGTTTGGATTTGGAGCTTTACCGTGTCATATTAGCTTGGCAAGCCAGACTAAATGTGAATATTTAGTCTGGCCTCGAGGCGTAGACATTTCCGAAGCGGGTAGGAGGAACAAACCGCTGTCTTTCAAACTGTCTCTGTGCGTATAGGCCAACGCTCTGACCAATCAGCGCAACAGTGACTGTGACGTAGTCAGAGCGACAGAAAGCAGCGGGGGAGGCCTTGAAATTAAATAATTTTTCAAAATGCGTATTAATTAATAAACAGGTTCTAGATATTAAGAAGTTTGGAGATAATGACCACAAGTTTGGAGTCTGTACCACATACACATTTTTTTCCAAGTGTTTTTCAAGGGTTTGCTTAAACTGTTTTTGAGAGTTTTTATTTAGTGGTGTTTGGTGAAATAATTTCCCTTAAATTTAAAATAACGGGAAAATAAGAAACAATCAAAAAGTAATGTTTCAAAGCTGTTTATTAATTCTTCGTACTGCACAAACTAGCCCATCCTTTTGGCTACGAGCGGAGCCAGCTGGTAGATCAGACTTTTGCCATAGCCGGTCGGCAAAACAGTGAAAATGTCCTTCTTGAAAAGGAATGAGCGGAGAGCCTTTTCCTGCTCATGTTTCAACGAAAACTCCAAGTCTAATTCTTCTAAAACTGATTCCAAAGCGGAGTCAAACGCGCGCTGTTCACTAGCCATAGCCATCTTTCCTATTGCGCTTTCTCCAGCGTCGCGCAGCTTTGTCGTCACTCCTGCAAAAGCCCGCCCAAAGAATCCAAACAAAAACCTTGCGTTGTGATTGGCGGGCACGATTTGATGCCCGGGGTGTTTTTGTTTATATGGTGCGAGGCTAGACCCATTCACTAGGCAAAAAATATTTTTGGCCGCTAGGCGGTTGGGTCTAGTTTACTAGGCTAGTGTCATATCTAATTTGTAGAAAAATAAGAAAAGTCGCGATTGCCGCTGATATCACTAATCTGTGTTATGCACATACACAGAAAAACGTCAGTTGCTCATGTCAGCATAGTGTCCTATTACTAAGTGTACATTATGCTAAACGGGTAACCAAGCCTCCAGCAGCTCATGACAATAGATATTGGTGTTGCAGTCTGGTGTTAATAACCACACATCCTGAAACAGTGACGTCAAGAGGCTATTACACCTGCCTTATGCTGTTGCTTACTATTGACTGAATTTTTAGAGTAACTCTGTAATCAGCAGTTGAGAGTCAACATCACACAGTCATCCAGTGTACAGTCTCACAGTTTGTTTTGAGTGGTTTAAAATGGACCTTTGTTCAGCTGAGTTCAATACAGCAGGTGTGGTTGCCATGTGTCAAGAAAATATCCAGCCCAACTACTGTACATCTCACAAACCACATGAAAGACCTGCAACTGGTCCCAAAACAATTTGAGCATTGGTAAAGGGAGACTCATTTGTCTTCTTTTTCTCAGCCCCTACTCAGCATGTGAAATATTTTTCTGATGTACAGACATTACCATAATCCTCCTTTTTGTCCTCCCAATCTTTAGAAGATATCTTACAATAAAATGGTTCTGTGCATCATAGACACCCTGTCTGCATTAACACCTTGCCTTTGTTTGTGATCATTTATCAGATTCTGATTAATTTTGGCAGCCATAGAGTATTATTAACTCACCCACTTTGGCATAAATCATAACTCTGGCAACCCTGACTGCTGCTCCTCCCCCAAGTACGAAGCACAGTGATTCCTGCCCCAATAGTGATGGTGAGATTCACCGATTCGTATCAGTGCACCAGAGATGTCCAGAAGTGCTGGTGACCGGTGGTTTTCTTCACCTACACAGATGGTCTGCACTGGCTACTCAATCCCAGAAAAAAACCCCAACAACTTGCCTTTCAATGCTCAAGTGATTTATATCGTCTCTGCTGCCCATAATTTGCTGCAAATCTAATTATTCTACTTTGAAACTGTTTTTGATTCAGGTCATGACTGGAAGTGACGCCATATTTGTTGATCGATTCTTGTGCTCTGATTGGCTGAGCTGGACCACGTGACCATGCCGTAGTGTATGTAGTTATGTTACAGAGCCAGGCAGCATACTACAGAGGGTAACTGAGAAAGGCAAGCACACACACATCTGGAGGGAAATTTCATACATATTTTGCAAGTATTTTACAGGGAAATGGTTATTAATTTTTTAGCTGAGAATGCACCAGAAGGCGTGTACATTTCCCCTAGCATTAGTGCATTAGTATTAGCCGCCTACTCCTTTTTTTTAGTCAGCTACTTCAGATTTTCTGGAGAACCCTGGTGCACTGATTTATGATGCGATTGCTCTGATTCAAAAAGTGTGCACTGGATATAATCTGGGATGAAATAGCTTATAAAATCTGATTTATTAAGACATAATTATTAGGAGAGGTCTTATGCCTTTATTATTTAAAAAAACATGACCACAAATTTTTGATCAATAATTTTACATTTAGACTACGTTCAGACTGCACCCTGAAACGACCCATATCCGATTTTTTTGCCCATATGCGACCTGTATCCGATTTGTTATTGACAATCTGAATGACACAGATCCGATTTTTTTCACATGCGACCCAGGCCGCTTGGATATGTGGTCCTAAATCCGATGCATAGCCGTTATTTTCACATGCGACTGCAGTCTGACCGGACAGGTCGCATTCATGCGACCTACACGTCATCAACAAGAGACAAACGTCACTATTCTGTGTTGGCTAATCCCGCCTCTTTGGTGGAAAACAACAACATTTGTACAGTTTTCAGAATTTAAATAGACTTTTATAGAATTGATCAAGCTAATGGTGGATTTGGTAGGGACCTGGATGTTGATCTGTTAGCCTGATTAAATAAAACAGTTTCTATAACTGATTTATAACTTAAACCATCCTGTATTACAAGATTATAAGATTGTTCTGGAAATTTCCAGTAATTTGACACCTTTGGTCTCATTAGTCTGCTGCCCACATTAATCAGATTATTGTGTGAGTTCCGCCGCCGCCGCCACAAAAACCACATCGCCAGGTCTCGCCTCATCTCCATGCTTTACTTGCAAACTTGAAGAGTGCGCTTTTTTTTTGTTTATGTATTACGTAGATGTGCTTATTACGTGTCAATTTGCGCATGCGGGACACTTTTGGGTCGTTTTCCGTTCATATTGGAGATCGCACACAAGTCTCATATAATTGGTAATGTGAACGGCCTAACGAAAAAATCGGATTTCACAACAAATCGGATATGGGTCGTTTCAGGTTGCAGTCTGAACGTAGTGTTAGATTGATTCCTCTGCTCTAAACTGTTTCTCAAGCGCACTGTTTCATCTCCACTGCTGTGATTGGCCAATTCCCATCAAGTGTCTTGGCCATGTCTAGTGTGAGTTGAAGGCATGTCCAGGCGAGTCACACAAGAGTATATGGTGCGAGAATGAGAGGCATGGTGGCTCACCCTCCATAGTGCCAATGGGATTTGAATTGCACAGCATTATATTCTTTTTCATCCTGTTGTATTTCGTTGAATCGCTCCGCATCGCAATAGGGGTGAATCTTGTCATATCACATAGTAGTTGCTTCATATGCATCTCAAATCACTAGCAGTGCATCAAGATGCGTATCACATTGGCTTCAGTGATGGAGATCCACATCCCTATGCCCCAATGGACTTCTATTAGCTCTTGTTGAAGTTCCATGTTTGACCACTAGGTGCAATAATCATCATCAGGCTGCACATCTCGAACCGCGAGCAAATCAAAGGAACATCAGCTAATATCTGTCAAATGGCCACTCAATCGAGGTCATTAGTATTACAGTGGAATTTAAAACATATAGACTTGATGAGGATTAATAACATTCCATCGCTGGGTAATACCAATGTTCCATGTTCGTCTTACCTACTGCCATCCACACTGCGTAACGGATCCATGTATCTCGTCCCAGCTGAACCATCAGATACATGTTGGCAAAAGTGCTGAGGGTGGGGAGCACCGGCACGAAAGGAACCTGCAGTGAGAACTTTTTAACTTTTAGCTACGATAGAAATTCTGAAAAAAGTGTGATGAGAGTTATAGAGTCTCACCATGAAGGTGGCTTTGGTGCTGCACTGTGGTTGTCTCCAGATGATGACAAGCGCAGTGAGTAAAAACAGCACGAGAATGCAGATGATCAGAATCATCCACCACGTCCCCACTAGGCCTGACTCCACCCCCTGCGTCAGAATCACACTCAGAGCCGTTGTCAACACGACTGAAACAACACACACACACACACACACGCACACACACAGAGTGTCACCAAGAGACATGCTAATGAAGATATAGATGTTGAATTCTTGAATCTGAATGTCAGAATGTCGTTTTCTGACAGCAGTGCAGCTGCAAATCACAAGTTTATATCATCATTTCTATAGTAACAGTTCGTTCTCAGGGACTTATAAACGTAATTTGTACTGTATTTTATTCCTTATCTATATAATATCCTGTTGCTATAAACTGTTTAACATATCACATACAGTCACACATTTTGGTAAAGCCAGAAACAAACATGCTAAACGTGTACATAGAAAATGCAACTGTTGCATAAACACAAGCTGTTTTCTAGGTTTTTTAAGCAACTAGCGACAATAAAAGTATGACGTGGGCTTCATAATCATCTTTTCTTCCGTTGTGTTTGTTGTTGTTTTATGTCACTACTTAGCAAGTATTGATGCTATGCTGACTGGAAGCTATGGAAGTTTGGTTTTAGCGGTTGATGCTAAGTGTAATTACAGTGTCATTTTCGTCACATGGATTCTTTTCTTAGTCATTTCTCAACACATTTGAGAGAAATGTTGACATTCCTGACAAGTTTGGCTAGTTTTCGCTGTAATTGAGCTCTTAAAAAGATTTAACTGATGGATACTAACTAGCTAAAATAGCTTAGCCTATTGTCCAGTAGCAATGGGATATTCTTTGTTAAAAATATCATCAATTTGCTTAAATTTGCTGAGGATTTTGAAATATTTATATGCAGAACATGTGAAATATTTTGCAGTACACAATCACATCGTTGCAGTAATTAAAATTTCCAATTTACTTTACACTCAGATGAACATTTTGATAAAAAATGTCTTGTTTTGAATGAAAATTGTATAAACAGAAGACTCACTGTTGATCATGGTCAGTATGGACACAACTTTCAAGCTGGTGGCTGTAGGTGAAGATGGCGGTCGTATTAAACTCCACTTCTCCTTCTCATTAAACGTGTCTGTATCTCCTCGGTATCTGTGTGGACACACAGCCATACACACTCACGAAATGGCCATGGTGAGCTTTTTGTGAGATGTTTTTGATATCTTTATTTCTTGTGTCATAATTTGAGACTTTCAGGGTGATGTAGTGGAGAGACAATTCAGGAAATGTTCATTAAAGGAACTAGAAGAACACTAGGTAGAGTTCAGACCTCCACCAAGCCACTTATTAAGATTTGCATCAAATTCTAATCAATTGTTCCTTGGCCCATGGCTCACCTTTCCTCAAAATTTCATCAAAATCCATTCACTACTTTGAGTTACGTTGGAAACAAACAAACAAACAAACAAACAAACAAACAAACAAACAAACAAACAAACAAACAAACAAACAAACAGGCAAAAACATAACCTCCTCCAACAAAGTTAGTGGAGGTAAATATTTGTAATTTATTTTTAACTCAGATTAATCCTTACTTAACAAAAATACTTCGAAGTTATTCCACGAAATCGAGTCGTACATGAGCTGATAGCCAATGAGACACGTGACACCAAGTTGTCTATAATCCATGTACAACGAGATTAGTGGAATAACTGTTTTATTCTATCCACATTCACTGGATTTTGAGAAACAGAGCATTTTTATTTTAATTTTTTTGCAAATTCAATAAATAAAAACTTTATACAAAACGTCCGACAAAATAATTTCCACTTAGAATGTAAAGAAACCGGGCGAAATGACAGGAGCAATTTGTGAAAAATGCGATAATCATTATTGGAAAATAAAAAAGATATGTTCTTACCCCGAGGTTGGGGCTCGTATGCGAGCGCTTGGTGGCCGGGCCTTTGCCCATGGGGCCCGGCCAGGCTCAGCCCGAAGAGGTGACGTGGGCCCGACCTCCTGTGGGTTCACCACCCACAGAGGTAGCAGTAGGGGTTTGGTGCAGTGTGGATTGGGTGGCAGTCGAAGGCAGGGGCCTCGACGACCTGATCCCCGGACACAGCGGCTGGCTGTTGGGACATGGAATGTCACTTCGCTGGGGGGGGGGAAGAGCCTGAGCTTGTGCGGGAGGTTGAGAGGTACCGGCTAGAGGTAGTCGGGCTCACCTCCACGCACAGCTTGGGCTCTGGAACCCAGCTCCTCGAGAGGGGCTGGACTTTCCACTTCTCTGGAGTCGCCCGTGGTGAGCGGCGGCGGGCTGGTGTGGGCTTGCTTATAGCTCCCCAGCTCAGCCGCCATGTGTTGGAGTTTACCCCAGTGAATGAGAGGGTCGCCTCTCTGCGCCTTCGGATTGGGGAGAGGGCTCTTGCTGTTGTTTGTGCCTATGGGCCAAATAGCAGTATAGAGTATCCGGCCTTCTTGGAGTCCCTGGGAGAGGTACTGAGGGGTGCTCAGACTGGGGACTCCATTGTGCTACTGGGGGACTTCAATGCTCACGTGGGCGACGACAGTGACACCTGGAGGGGCGTGGTTGGGAGGAACGGCCTCCCCGATCTGAACCCGAGTGGTGTTTTGTTATTGGACTTCTGTGCTAGTCACAGTTTGTCCATAATGAACACCATGTTCGAGCATAGGGGTGTCCATAAGTGCACGTGGCACCAGGACACCTTAGGTCGGAGGTCGATGATCGACTTTGTAGTCGTTTCATCTGATCTCCGGCCCTATGTCTTGGACACTCGGGTGAAGAGAGGGGCGGAGCTGTCAACTGATCACCACCTGGTGGTGAGTTGGATCCGCTGGCGGAGGAGGAAGCTGGACAGACCTGGCAGGCCCAAACGTATGGTGAGGGTCTGCTGGGAACGTCTGGCCGAGCACTCTGTTGGGGAGGTCTTTAACTCCCACCTCCGGGAGAGCTTTTCCCAGCTTCCGAGGGAGGCGGGGGACATTGAGTCTGAGTGGACCATGTTCTCTACCTCCATTGTGGACGCAGCTGTTCGGAGCTGTGGCTGCAAGGTCTCCAGTGCCTGTCGTGGCGGCAATCCCCAAACCCGGTGGTGGACACCGGAAGTAAGGGATGCCGTCAAGCTGAAGAAGGAGTCCTATCGGGCCATGTTGACCTCCAGGACTCCTGAGGCAGCCGACGGGTATCAGCAGGCCAGGCGTGCTGCAGCTCAGGCAGTTGCGGAGGCAAAAACTCAGAACTGGGAGGAGTTCGGGGAGGCCATGGAGAAGGACTATCGGTCGGCCTCGAAGAAATTCTGGCAAACCGTCCGGCGCCTCAGGAGGGGGAAGCAGTACTCTGCCAACACTGTTTACAGTGCGGGTGGGGAGCTGTTGACCTCGACTGGGGACATTGTCGGGCGGTGGAAGGAATACTTTGAGGATCTCCTCAATCCCACCGTCATGTCTTCCACTGAGGAGACTGAGGCTGATGACTCAGAGGTGGACTCGTCCATTACCCAAGCCGAAGTCACTGAGGTGGTTTGCAAGCTCCTCGGTGGCAAGGCACCGGGGGTGGATGAGATCCACCCTGAGTATCTCAAGTCTCTGGATGTTGTGGGGCTGTCTTAGTTGACACGCCTCTGCAACATCGCGTGGCGGTCAGGGACAGTGCCTCTGGAGTGGCAGACTGGGGTGGTGGTCCCTCTTTTTAAGAAAGCGGACCGGAGAGTGTGCTCCAATTATAGGGGAATCACACTTCTCAGCCTCCCAGGGAAAGTTTACTCCAGGGTACTGGAGAGGAGAATTCGACCAATAGTCGAACCTCAGATCCAGGAGGAACAATGCGGTTTTCGTCCTGGTCGCGGAACACTGGACCAGCTCTATACCCTTCATAGGGTGCTCGAGGGTTCATGGGAGTTTGCCCAACCAGTCCACATGTGCTTTGTGGATCTGGAGAAGGCATTCGACCGTGTCCCCTGTGGTATTCTGTGGGGGGTGCTTCGGGAGTATGGGGTTCGGGGCTCTTTGCTAAGGGCTGTCCGGTCCCTGTACGAACAGAGCAGGAGTCTGGTTCACATTGCCGGCAGTAAGTCAGACCTGTTCCCAGTGCATGTTGGACTCCGGCAGGGCTGCCCTTTGTCACCGGTTCTGTTCATAATTTTTATGGACAGAATTTCTAGGCGCAGCCAGGGGCCGGAAGGAATCCTGTTTGGGAACCACAGGATTTCATCTCTGCTTTTTGCGGATGATGTTGTCCTGTTGGCTTCTTCAAACCAGGACCTTCAGCATGCACTGGAGCGGTTTGCAGTCGAGTGTGAAGCGGCTGGGATGAGAATCAGCACCTCCAAGTCCGGGGCCATGGTTCTCGACCGGAAAAGGGTGGCTTGCCCTCTCCAGGTTGGTGGAGAAGTCCTGCCTCAAGTGGAAGAGTTTAAGTATCTCGGGATCTTGTTCACGAGTGAGGGAAGGATGGAGCGTAAGATCGACAGGCGGATCGGTGCAGCCTCCGCAGTGATGCGGTCGCTTTACCGGTCTGTCGTGGTGAAGAAGGAGCTGAGCCAAAAGGCGAAGCTCTCAATTTACCGGTCGATCTACGTTCCGACTCTCACCTATGGTCATGAGCTTTGGGTAATGACAGAAAGAACAAGATCGTGGATACAAGCGGCTGAAATGAGTTTCCTTCGCAGGGTGGCTGGGCGCTCCCTTAGAGATAGGGTGAGAAGCACAGTCACTCGGGAGGAGCTCGGAGTAGAGCCGCTGCTCCTCCAGATCGAGAGGAACCAGCTGAGGTGGCTCGGGCATCTTTTTCGGATGCCTCCTGGACGCCTCCCTGGGGAGGTGTTCCAGGCATGTCCCCCCCGGGAGGAGGCCCTGGGGAAGACCCAGGACATGCTGGAGGGACTATGTCTCTCAGCTGGCCTGGGAACGCCTCGGTGTTCTTCCCGAGGAGCTGGCCGAGGTGTCTGGGGAAAGGGAAGTTTGGGCTTCCATGCTTAGACTGCTGCCTCCGCGACCCGGTCCCGGATAAGCGGAAGAAGACGAGACGAGACGAGACGAGATGTTCTTACCATCAAATACTTTTATTCCATATTTTGTTGCTTTTTTATTTGGGGGGGTTGTTTTTGCGTAGAGTTTTTATTTTGTCCTTGGTTGGTTCAGCAATACGCTCCACCATTTTCTTCTGCTTCTTCTTCTTTAGGGTTTTTTTTTTGGCGGTTGGCAAACCAACTTAAAGGTGCATTACTCCCACTTACTGGGCTGGAGTGTGGAACAGAAGAACGGGGGGGGGGGGGGACGATATTCTTTTAGCTATTTCTGTTTCTTTTAAATACTTGATAACAAAGTGATATATCTGACTTGATGCACACCACCATTTTGTTTTTCTCTCCTTACTGATATCCTAGTAGTAGAGTAGCCAATCAGAGCATGTGATTGCTCATATCCAGTGCAGTGAATGTGGATGGAATATATTGTGATATGTTGCAAATTACACCACAGAGACATTGAATTCTGGGTTCTGATTGCTCAGAAGGTGTTGATTAATTTCCCAACAGTAATGTAGCGACACATCAGAGGTTTATATAGGTGTGTATATATGTTCTAATATGTTCTCACTTGTTTACAGTAACAGTGCAGCAGACGCTCCACATAAACAGATTAAAAAATGCATGTGATTGTTGATATGGTGATGTTTTCGGTGAGGAGAAATGTGTTTATTTAGCAGTTAATGACGTTTCCAGTGTCAGCACTTTGTATCAGTCAGAGGTGAAGCTATAAATGTAAGTTTTCTGATATCTTCAGGACAGAGGAGTTTACATTTACTTCTAGTTTCTTGGTAACTGTGGGGGGGTTTTGTGAGAGAGAGAAAAAGAAAGAAGCTGGTGAGGGAGCACCTGTTTATAGCTGCTATAAGGTGAAGTGAAAACAACATTAACTGTTACTATAAATGGATAAAAAGTATGATGCTTCATTCTTTAACAAATAAAAATGCAGTTGTTGGTAAATTACTGGGGTTGTCCTTCATATCCGAAGAAGACTTGTTCCGAAGAAGACTTGTTGTGTTGTTTTACTGGGGTATAAAAGGAATAAAACACTTGGAGACGTGCTGAGATAGGAAAATAAATGAGACCGTCAATGACGGCATAGCTCACTCCGGCCCCGTCTAGTCCAAAAGGAACGCTCTAAAGTGGGCCACTTTGCACAATAAATGTTGTAAGCTATATACACTATATACAAGCAATATATAGAAGCAATATCCACCCTAGGAATACTGATCTATTTACCAGAAAGAATCCAAAACAGCAAGGAATTAACGGAGAATTGACCTCATTAAGGATTAATTCATCCATAACTTCATTAATAATTGTAATTATGCAAATTTGGGTAGAACTTATATGCACCCCAGACAGACCTACCTTCCTACCCAACAAGAATAAAAATCAGTGAAAAATTGAAAGAGAAGAAGCGATTTTCGTGAAATGTGGATGCCGACGGACGGATGACGGACAACACATGATGGCGTAAACTCATCACCTGTCGGCTGGATGAGTGAATAATAACAGACTGGTGTTAAGAGAATATAGTGTATATATTAAGAGAAGGAGAGGAGAGGAAGCAGAAGTGAGACAAAAAGAGGAGTAGCAGAATGAGGATCATCAGGAATACCTGAGGATGAGGATGCAGATGGCCACCAGTGTGTAGGCAAACAGTGTACCGATGGACATCATGTCCACCAGAGCTTTCAGGTCAAACATAAGCGCCATGATGGCTGCAAAAACAACACACACTTGTGTCTGCTCATAGCTTCTTAGTTACAAAGTCATTAAGTGTCATAAAACACCACAGCAGCAGAGTGATTTTAAAAAATGTCCTCTCTATATTCTTCGAAAAACATGTGTACTAGTATAATGCCAATCATTGATGATGATGTTTTTCTGATAATGATGTAATAATGTTAATTATACATCACATTCTGATTTATCCCGTATACCTGTACGGATTCCTGTCATTCACTCTTTTGTCTCATCATGGTGGTTCAGTTTTTTTACTAAATGTAAATATTTGCTTGGCATGGTTGAAACTGGAACAGGCTGCTCTGATTACTACTTGTTTTGATTTGTTAAATCCTTGAGATTTATCTTCTCTCGCACATTCTGCTCTCTGCTTAAGGAAGGTTACTTTGACCAGTAATGTCTTTCTTCTCTTCATAAGACTATATGATCCTGACGGGTGACGTAATGGTACATAATGTCTCTCTTCTTTCATAAAGTAGTGTCGTGTAGTCTAAACCAGCCATGTAAAGCTTCATCGCCCAGCCCATGTTACCCTGTCATACACAGGCAACTCAGATTCGTCAATCACATAAACGTTTCAGGTGTGTTTATAAACTATGTTACCTGCCACTGTTCCTGAGGACAGTGTGGCAATGACAGGACTCTGCCTGGAGCTCATTTGACTCAGGGCTTTGAACATAAGTCCATCTCGGGCCATGGCAAAAAGGACACGTGGCATCGGGAACATCGAACCCAACAAACTGGCACAAAACACATAGATGACATAATTATAAAAATACTTAATCGAAAAATAAATTCCACAACTATCCCAAATGTAGTCGATCAGTAATAGTGTATAGAGCTAATTCATTTAAAATCTTCTTGTAAATATTCTCATCAAACCCTAGACTCATATTTATGAGTGATGATCTGATTACATTCAGACTGAATATATATATATATATATATATATATATATATATATATATATATATATATATATATATATATATATATATGGGTTATTCTGTATATAGTACTTCAGTATTGTTTTTAAGATTTATTGTTTGTAATTATTGCTCACTTTGCTCTGATTCTGACCCATTTCTCCTTCACTTTTCCTTATATGGAGATGCTTCTTATTCTTGTTTCCATGGTAGTTAATTAGTTCCACATGCTGCTTGTTATCTGTATGTTATCTCAGGTTTGTCTGTTGCTGTGTTTCCCCTCAGTGTCATGTGTGTAAAAGCTGTAATTCTGAACTCTGCTTGCCCAACATTGATCCCTGAAGTTCCCCTTAATTTCCACACAATCAGGTACTAAACTGTACCATTTCTTGTTGGTGGAGATGTACACTTGTTGTGCCTTTAGTATCTTTTCACCAGAAATGTGCATGGAGTGTTCTTTAGCCCTTTACTCAAAAAGATAATTACAATCCAGTTATATGGCTTTGATCTTTTATAAAGGTACTGCAGTATCAGTTCCAGGTGAAATACATATGACACATAGATAAGGTAAGAGTCCCACCCTCGCGACAAGGAACTGTACATTTTATCAATGTTGTTTTTTTCTAACAGTATAAGAACTCAAAATGTGGTATTTCTTATTACATAATGCAGAAATATATCTTGTGAATATTTCTGATCCAGTCCTGTTTTAGAAAATGGAAATTCTGTCGAAGAGAAGCATTAACCATCATTACGAAGAGTAAATGTTTAACTCTTGGCCTTTCTTTTATTCATGTTCCTCAACTTCGTGTTTTGTTTTGTTTTTTAATGGTGTTTGGCATTATCCGAGACTTTATGGCATTCATCCTCATCAGCAAACACATCAAACTCCATCTGTCTGCATGAGCAATTCATTTTGTAGTTTTAGCTGATAATGAGGTGAATTATGGTATGTTATTATGTCTTAAATTGCATTTAGAGCAAAATGACTCATTTAAAATCATATTTGCCTTACAACAATGATGTTTAGATCCATCATCTGTGTGCGCACGCACGCACACACACACACACACGCGCAGGAAGGACTTTTGCTCCTTAATTCCTCTGAATGTCGTGATGAATAGAAGGTAGATGAGGGATTTAAGCATGTGTAATTTTATAAAATTTAAAAGATGACCAGGAATCTAGTACCAAACAGAAGGAGAGGTTGTCCTACCTCGTAGAGAGTGCACACAGAGACCCGACAGCCACAACGTACTTCGCTGGTTCCCAGCCTACGTATGTGAAGGCCACAGGGAGAGGGCTCTGGATGCTCAGCTGGAAGTAGGGCATCATGAGTGTGAGAGCGGCCGAAACACCAAAGTAAGCCAAAAAACAGATCAGGAGTGATGCCACGATGCCCACGGGGATCGACTTCTGAGGGTTCATGACCTCCTCACCTTGAATGGAAGAAAAAAAGATCTGGAGTGAGTAATGGTAAGGCTTTAGTCTTTGAGGAAAGGTAAAAAAAAAAATTATTACTGTACATACAAGACACTTTTTCGGTGGAATAAAAACGTGTTCTATTCCCTTCTAGCGGGTTTCATTCATTTTGTTTGATAGCATGCAATATTGTCAGCATATCACTTATCCTACATGTATTATGTCTCTCTACCAAATGAAGAATGAGAATTGAATATGGTTTATGATATTGCATGGTTCTCAAGACAACATGATGTCACACATTGGAGCTGATGTGAATATCCAATGAGAGAGTTTTCTGCTGTGCATGTGCACAATCATTTCTTTGTTCGCCGGGAAAGAGAAAGATGCTTTGAACACCCAAAAGGAACTTGTATGTATTATAATAATAATAATAATAATAATAATAATAATAATATTGGCTGGGTTTTTTTTGTGGTCTATTAGGCTACGTTCACACTGCAGGCTGAAGTGAGTCAAATCCGATCTTTTCGCCCATATGTGACCTGTATCCGATCTTTTATTGACAATATGAACGACACAGATCCGATTTTTTCAAATCCGACCCAGGCCATTTGGATATGTGGTCCTAATTCCGATTCCTATCCGCTCTTTTCATATGCGACTTCAGTCTGTACCGCCAGGTCGCATTCATCTGACTTACACGTCATCAACAAGCCACAAACGTCACTATTCTGCGCTGAAGTAGGCGGCGGGTCTCTCAAAAAAAGTTACAACAACATGGCGCATAATCACGGGCGCAGATAGAGGGTGGGACTCGTCCCACCCAGATTTAAATTCACCTCGTTCGGTCCCCCCCACTTATAGGGAGGAAAAAAAGTCTATGCTGTCTTTCTTTGCATAAGGCAAACCTCACGGAAAAATCAAAAGACTAATTACCATTTGGTTTATTGAGGTGCACAGCAGTACATACATAGTTGCAACAACTCACATAAAACAAAACAAAGACTGATATTCGGTTGGTTGAGCTGCGCAGACTGCACAGGTTGCGAGCTCGAGCTTGGTTGCTATGGTAACCCACAAGAAGTTTGACAGGCATATCGGGGTTGGGGTTGGTTTGCTGGCAGCTTTGTCCCCCCCAGTTCAAAAAACGTATCTGCGCCCCTGCGCATGACATCAATGCGAGGGACGCTTCGGGCTGTGAAGGTTCTGAATCTTCTCAATGGAAGGACGCAGAGGTTAGGGAGCTGATTTCCATTTGGGGGGATGCAGCTATTCAAGCTAGATTGGATGGGTCATACCGCAACCGGGCAGTTTTACTTCCGTAAACACTGGCCATGCTCACTGCGTGTGACGTCGTCGTATCCTGCAATGCGCATGCGGAACACTTTTAGGTCGCTTTTCGTTCATACTGAGGATCACATACAAGTCGCATATATTTGTTAATGTGAACGACCTCTCAAAAAAATCGGATTTCACAAAAAAATCGGAATTGAGCATTAAGCCTTGCAGTGTGAACGTAGTGTTAGATATATTCCATTCAGGTACTTGTCTTTGACTCGTTCAGTATCATGCTAGCTGAATGGAATATATCTGATAGACCACTCAATGCCAGCCATTATTATTTAAATATCCGGTATTCGGAAATAAAATGGTGCCTAATTCTCTACATCTCTCACTTCTCGTGTTTCAGTGCAAATGACAAAAAAAAAATCATCATGAAATAAAATAATCTGTTCAGCAAAAGTGTACTGAGTTGCAGAAATTTAAATGTCATTATATGGATATTAATTTGAATATTGTGTCTTATTTTTAAAGCTCGACTGCCTTTTGATTTCATAAAATTGGTGAAATTTAGTTCGCTCTGAAATGTGGTGATTGTGATCTCTGTTTATTTCTGTAATATCTCACAAAATATCAGTCCATTCTGTGGCTGGGAAGTTATTTAATTTGAGGGGATTCAAGCAAATAACATTAATGAAATCGCTTGCTTCGCGCAGTCAAGCAGACAGAGGAAGTCCGTGTGCGCATGCGCAGGTTTACCTTCTTCTTCTTTTGGGTTTTACAGCAGCTGGCATCCACAGTGTTGCATTACTGCCATCTACAGGTTTCCCTTTGAGCGTGCACTGACAGTTCCATCATTCTGTCGCTAAACGAACAGCTGATCACACCGAGGTGCTCGCTGAGCGCCCATATTTATTAGTATGGTCCTGCGTTTCCTTTCCTTCTCAACATAACATCTTTTCTTCTCGCTTTCCGTTACTGTAGTCGGTCTTTCATGTTTCATTCGCACACTCACGTCCTCCATTTTCCTCTCCTGTTTCAAATTTGTATCCCACAATGCCTTGTGTGAACGGGGAAAGCCCACCACGTGATGCATGACGTAATATCTTGAATTGGGTCATGGTGAAGGAGTTAAAAATAGCGGAGAATTTAGCAGAGAGCCACGTGGCTCTAAATTCATTAATTGTTCGATTAAAAAAAATTAATAAAATTTTAAGTCTGTGATTCGAATTCAGTAGCTTTCGGTCACTAAACAAAAATGATTGGGTGTTGGGAAAATTATTTTTATGACCTACACTTGAAAAATCTGAAAGGCTGTACAGCTTTAAAATAGTCCTCAGTCTATAGAAATGAACTTTATTCAGTTGGATACAAATGGACATATAGCAGCAAGAATCATTTGCCTTCAGTGCTTGGACCCCTAGTGGGATCCTCTCGGAATAAGAAAAATAAATAAATGAATAAATAAATTTCTTTTGCATAATGAGAAATGTGGACAAAACATGCTTTTGCAAACAAATTTGATTCTTGATCCAAAGTTAGCATCAAATTTCATTAAAGAATGGTCTTTACTCCATGATACTTTGGCTGTGTTTTATTCTTAAGCCACATTCCTTTTCTCCTTATTTGTTCATAACCAGGAAGAAAAAACTTGATAATTCTATGATGCAAACTGGTTTTATTGTTATCCACATTAGCACATTAGGTGAGGGATGTGAAAAAAAATCATCCTAACGAGAGATTAAGTCTTGTAAATGATTTTTAAAAACAATCAAAAATAAAACTTTTCTTTTAAAGATGATGCACCTGTAGTGGCGATACAATCGAATCCTACAAACGCATAGAAGCAGGTCGCAGCTCCAGCCAACGTTCCTTCAAATCCGAAAGGGAAAAATCCTCCCGTCCCATATGTTGATGGATCAAAAGTGCTGTTTGAGTTGCTGTTTATGGTGAAATAAAAACATTACGAAATCAGCACGTCAGTCCTGAGTTGGATTTTCTATGATTAAATTTCTCTGAAAAGAACATCGTGGAAACTCGTCCACTTTTCTGTTGGTTCCTGGTGGCTGTATAATGATTTAAAAAGGAATCTAATGGTTAATAATAGTATTTTGGGTTTTATATACATAAGGTGTTAATGGTTTAAGAGGAAACCGGTTTGACACAAGATACACTTCAGCTCAAAAATAATCTATTAATTGAATTAACATACAGTCACAAAAGTTTACACCACCTCAAGGTTTCTCTATGGAAAAAAATATTGAAATGTTGGTGTATCTTACAACCCCTGGGGGTCTACGGGGACCAAAAATCACATCCGAAAGGATCCAAAAGCTATTAAAGAAATGAAAGATATTCGAGGCAAATAGTGGGCACACAAGATATTAAATAATCTCTTATCACATTCACAAAGAGAGATTCACTTCATTTCTGAACGTAAAATATTTGACCATTTTTGTTGCTAATGACAATAAAGGAACATTTGAGAAACCAAAGACACAAAATAATATTAATAAGGAATTACGTTTCTTTGCCATCTTCATTTTGTCCCAAGGGGGATGCTAACTTTTGCACTGAGCTGTACTCCGAACATGTTGCTGAATCAAGAACAAAACTCCTGAAACTAATCAGTAAACTATCTTTAATTAAAAGCATTGCTGTTCCCTGGGGTGATAAAATAACTTACATCGATGCTGTGGCATTCATGATATCCTCCTCAGTCAGCTTCCAGTTTTTAAGGTCACCTTTAATAAATCCAGAGATGATGACGAACAGCAGCACAAGCACATTTATAGCAGTGAAGAGCTTGTTGACAATCGCAGACTCCTTCGCTCCAAAAGCAAGAATACCTGAGAAAGATTTAGGCTCGAGTTTTAGAAATGAGAGCAACTTGAATTCAAAACACTTTTCCTACTGCTGATACTACTAATCACGATAATTAGAATAAAAAATACAGTTATATTTATAATGAATAACATCCATCCATTATCTATAGCCACTTATCCTGGACAGGGTCGCAGGCTGGAGCCTAGCCCAGCTGACTCCCCCCCCCCCCAAAAAAAAAAAATCTGTCCGTCTGAGTTACATGTCGGTCCTGGGATCGAGATGCTGAACCTCTTCTGCTCCTCGGACCTGCCTGATCCATCCTGGTGCCCTGTGTCTGGTTGGAGTCTCATCGCATCGCTCCTGTGGAGGACGGCCCCATGTGGACAGTTGGGGGTCACGCCTGGAGGACGCTCTGGACTCTTGCAGTGGTGCTTTTGTGGCTGGGGACTGCAGTTGACTTGCTGACTTTGGGACTGCAGTTGACTTGCTGACTTTAGGACTGCGGCTGTCGTGAACGGTTTTGTGCTCGGGTTTCCGTCGGTGGGGGGTTTATAGCATCAATGAAGCTGACTTTATGTTAGGACTGTTAATGTTATAGTCATGTTGTCTGTTGTTGCCCAAATGAGGATGGGTTCCCTTTGGAGTCTGGTTCCTCTCGAGGTTTCTTCCTCATGTCGTCTGAGGGAGTTTTTCCTTGCCACTGTCGCCACAGGCTTCATCATTGGGGATAGATTAGGGATAAAATTAGCTCATGCTTTAAGTTGTTCAAATTTTGTAAAGCTGCTTTGTGACAATGTTTATTGTTAAAAGCGCTATACAAATAAACTTGACTTGACTCTGAGTGAGAGGCGGGGTTCACCCTGGACAAGTCACCAGGTCATCACAGGGCTGACACATAGAGACAAACAACCATTCACACTCACATTCACACCTACGGTCAATTTAGAGTCACCAGTTAACCTAACCTGCATGTCTTTGGACTGTGGGGGAAACCGGAGCACCCGGAGGAAACCCACGCGGACACGGGGAGAACATGCAAACTCCACACAGAAAGGCCCTCGCCGGCCACGGGGATCAAACCCGGACCTTCTTGCTGTGAGGCGACAGCGCTAACCACTACACCACCGTGCCGCCTAATGAATAACATTTAATTAAAATTTAAATGACAAGTATTGATGTTTTTAGGGTTAAAAATGGAAAATGGACAATTTACAGTCTCATCTCATCTCATTATCTGTAGCCGCTTTATCCTGTTCTACAGGGTCGCAGGCAAGCTGGAGCCTATCCCAGCTGACTACGGGCGAAAGGCGGGGTACACCCTGGACAAGTCGCCAGGTCATCACAGGGCTGACACATAGACACAGACAACCATTCACACTCACATTCACACCTACGCTCAATTTAGAGTCACCAGTTAACCTAACCTGCATGTCTTTGGACTGTGGGGGAAACCGGAGCACCCGGAGGAAACCCACGCGGACACGGGGAGAACATGCAAACTCCACACAGAAAGGCCCTTGCCGGCCCCGGGGCTCGAACCCGGACCTTCTTGCTGTGAGGCGACAGCGCTAACCACTACACCACCGTGCCGCCCCAATTTACAGTCTAAAATTAAAAATGAAATATTGGTATATTCTGTAGCAAGACAAAACATTCAAACTATCACGCAAAAGTCCACCGAAAAATAGTAAAAAGAGATTTTCCATGTAGTTATTTAAGAAATTATTTATTTGCCTTTGAATATTTGTATAACTATTCTAAAATACATGTAATATTTCCAAAGAAATGAATTAACTTATTTAAAAATGGTCCAAATTCATTAACTCGTATCTGATTTTTAAGTCCTGTCTGATTTTTTAAAATTTTATTTTTGTGATTAAAAATACCTTCAGTGGAAATCCATTTATTTGTTTGGTAATCTTTAGCTATAAGGGTGTACAATCTTTTGCACTGGAGTCTGGACATCTGATTGATGGTGTAACTGACCTGCCAGAAGCATAATAAGTGCAGCTGCGAAGAAGTCTGGGTAAGGAGCGAGTCCAGGTAAGTCCATGGCTACATTTTTACTCAAATAAGAACTGATGACTTTCCCAATGAGGTCATCAAACGTTCCGCTCCAGGCCCGAGCAACGCTTGACGTACCTGCAGAAAAACAACCACATCATAAAATCATCATATGATCACAAAAATGTTTGCTCAGCACAAACACCACTATTAACATTTGTAGAGTTTTTGTGCTGGCGAGGTTCCGGGTGGATTGTTTTTCTAGAACTCTATATCCCTTGTGTTCCGTGTTCTCAGGGTACAATATTCCTAGTGGTATATTTTTCCATCCCAAGATCCTATGCTCCCGGTCCTCTCAGTTCCCTGAGCTCTATTTTCCCAAGTGAATATTTTATATTTTTAGGGTATCATGTTCCCAGGTTCTTATTTTTAGCACCCTGTGTTCCCAGACTTATATGCTCTCAGGTCCCTATATTTCCAGGATCTTATATTTCCATCTAAAGGCCTGATGTTCCCAGTGCTCTCTCTTGATTGGCCTGTATTTTTCCATATATTTCCAATATCCCATTTCCATCCATCCATCCATCCATCCATCCATCCATCCATCCATCCATTATCTGTAGCCGCTTATCCTGTTCTACAGGGTCACAGGCAAGCTGGAGCCTATTCCAGCTGACTATGGGCGAGAGGCGGGGTTCACCCTGGACAAGTTGCCAGATCATCGCAGGGCTCCAATATCCCATTTCCCTAGAGAATTTTCCCTTGGTTTCAGTTTATTATTTGGTGATTGTCCTTGTATCCTATATATTTTCATGACCCTAGATTCTCACTTCCTTGTATTTCCATGATTCATCATTCCTATATTTTATTCAGGGTTCATGGTGAAATTTTTTTCCACCTTCCTAGTTTTCTAGGGTCCTATTTTCCCAAAGGGCTATTTTCTCAGGTTTGAAGGCTCAGTCCTACAATACCGATAACGATCCCTATTGAGGTATTTCACCTGACGTCACAGGGTCACGTGACGCCCCGGTGTCCACCATTTTGAAGGTCAAGCTAGCTAATGTCAACAACATAGTAGCTAGTATGTTACTGTAGCAATGTTTACGTTCAGTCATTTGGATGATTGTTAAAACCTTTCAGTCTCAAGTTTTTCCTTTATTGTATTTACTAGTTTACTGTAATTATGATTCGGCAGCTATTTACACCGGATCCAGTGTAAATAGCTGCCGGAGCGCGCTCCGGCTTGCTCCCCCTCAAATTAAGCAGCGCGCTCCGGCTTGCTCCCGGAGTGCTCCGGCCGAGGTTCCGGAGCGCGCTCCAGCTTGCTCCCCTTCAAATTAAGCAGCGCGCTCCGGCTTGCTCCCGGAGTGCTCCGACCGAGGTTCCGGAGCGCGCTCCGGCTTGCTCCCCCTCAAATTAAGCAGCAAGCGCGCTGCTTAATTTGAGGGGGAGCAAGCCGGAGAGCGCTACGGCAGCTATTTACACTGGATCCGGTGTAAATAGCTGCCGGATCATAATTACAGTAAACTAGTAAATACAGTAAAGGAAAAACTTGAGACTGAAAGGTTTTAACAATCATCCAAATGACTGAACGTAAACATTGCTATAGTAACATACTAGCTACTATGTTGTTGACATTAGCTAGTGCTAACAGCTAGCTGCTAGTAAACTGCTACAACACAGACTCCGACCCTAATAATACAGTTCTTGGTCATTGCCTGGTAACAGCAAATTTATAACAGGCCATGTCTCAACAGACTAAGAAGTTATTTCAATGACATTTAATAACATTTTGTTTATCCTGAGGACCGAAAGTAAATGAAAATGTGAACAAACCTTAGCTGTAATCAGATGGCGACCACCGGCTCCAGGGACGACCCACTGATGTAGGCATGTTACCCAGCCTGACACAAAATATTTGTAGGCATCCAAACTCTTATACGCTTTCAGATCAATACCTGTGTATGGCGATGGGTTTTTAACGACATAGGTATACAGATCATGTGGGTCGAAGTCAGGTAAAGACGAGGGCTTCGTGTACTTCCGTACGTCAGTGAACAATCCTGGTGGAAGCAGGTAAACGTCGTTCTCTAAGCCTGCTAACCTCAATTTTTGCAAATACCTCTCCCTCTGCTCGCCCTGTAAATGCCCTACGTCGCTGGATAATGAAGGTGTTTTCTGCATCTCGCTCCTTTTTCTTTTATGTTTTTCGTTTGTCGCCTTCCTCGCATTCAAACTGATTCGAGCCGTGACGTCCAAAATGGCAGCCTAACGATGCATCACATGACTTGGTCACGTGGGTGAAAAACCTCAATAGCCCAGGCCTGGGTTTATCCGTATCCGTGACATTGCTTCTGGAGCGATTTTTCCAGGCCTGGACCTGATCTGATAAAACATCTGACCAATCAGGTAATTGTTTACATGTGATGTCTGAGAATGTGCTATTTTTTCCCAGGCATCTTTGTACATCCTTGTTGCATCATGAAGTCACGGAATATGGATTCACGGAAAAGAAAAAATATAATACAAATCACGGATCCTTTATTCACGGATATGTGATTTTCTATGAAATATCAATAGTAAATTAATCAAGTAAACATATAAATGCAGGTAAGATTATGTTATTTAATGTTTTATCCGTGATGCATCATCCGTATGAAATCGGTAACCAATCTGTAATATACTGAAATGTCCATGACCAATCCGGAAGTTATTAGCATCCGTGATGCATCCGTATTAAAATCCGTAACCACTCTGTATTTTGTATCCTTTTTTATTATATTTCCGTAATCCGTAGTCTGTGATTTTATCCGTATTTTATCAACCACCAGAGTGTGTGCATGGGTTGTTTTAGAGTCCAAGCTGTACAGTATGACCTGGAATAATGTGCTACTACTTGGAAAAAACTTCCATGACTATTCCTAAGTTCTCATCTCATCTCATCTCATCATCTCTAGCCGCTTTATCCTTCTACAGGGTCGCAGGCGAGCTGGAGCCTATCCCAGCTGACTACGGGCGAAAGGCGGGGTACACCCTGGACAAGTCGCCAGGTCATCACAGGGCTGACACATAGACACAGACAACCATTCACACTCACATTCACACCTACGGTCAATTTAGAGTCACCAGTTAACCTAACCTGCATGTCTTTGGACTGTGGGGGAAACCGGAGCACCCGGAGGAAACCCACGCAGACACGGGGAGAACATGCAAACTCCACACAGAAGGGCCCTCGCCGGCCACGGGGCTCGAACCCGGACCTTCTTGCTGTGAGGCGACAGCGCTAACCACTACACCACCGTGCCACCCCTATTCCTAAGTTGTATGCATTTATTTCCCTGAGTGTCACGACCAACTGATATTATAGTGGGGATTATAGTTGTGGTGTTTCTGCTCCAGACTGGAACTAAATTCAGGCAGAGGGACAGTCAGAGTTGGAGTTATACGGTAGGTAGAGTTAGAATCATCAGTGTTGTGGGACCTGAATGCACCATGTGCCAGATATTTTCAAGGCCCTATGCTCCCACACGCCTATCTTCCTGTAGCCCTATTTTCCAATGTCCCTAGGGTCTTATTTTCCCAGGGTACTATACTCCCAAAGCCACATGTTCCATCTGAATATTTTCTTAGGGTTCCAAGTTCCCAAGGTCATATTTTCCCAGTGTCCATTGTCTCTAGGTCCTATATTCCAAGTGCATATGTTCTGAGGGCTTTATATTTCCAGGCCAGCTTTCCCAAGGTTCTATGTCTATGTTCCTAGAATGGAGCTTGATAATAAATTTATATAGATTTTGATATATTGATTTTTTTTTATGACCAATATTTTGAGCTTGATCTGAATCCCAAGCATGATTAGTTCTGTTTTCTTGCCTATTATGTAGGACAGCAGCAGGTTCCATCCTGTAATGAAGGCCCACACTTCACCCACAGTCACGTAGCTGTACAGATATGCAGAACCTGTTTTGGGCACACGGGCACCAAACTCGGCGTAACACAACGCAGCGAACACAGATGCTACTGCGGCGATAAAGAAGGAGATGATGATGCTGGGGCCGGATACGGTGCGCGCCACCTCACCAGAGAGCACGTAAACGCCGGCGCCCAACGTGCTGCCCACACCCAGTGCCACCAGGTCCAGCGTGGTCAAACAGCGGCAGAAATCCGAGCTCTCGCCATCCGGCTCCAATGGCTTCACCCGGGACAGACTCTTCAGGAAGGACAGCAGCTTAGTGCAAGGCATCCTGCAATGAAGAATAAATTCACCATCTTTCAGTCAGTAAATGATTAATTCAGAAATAATCAGTTGTAAAATGAAATAATACATTTCAGATGAATATCAGGAAAGGAATTGGGTGAGTTTTTTGTGATATATATGGTTTAAATACTAGCTTTGTGTTTACTCATGTTAGCACTTTCATACCTATGTTCCATCATCTTATAAATCTCTGTATTTGGTTCTCTATTTTTCCTTCTTATTGGAAAACTGCCCAAATCACTCCAATCTTTAAATCTGATGATCCCACTAGTATATCAAATTATAGACCCATATCAATCCTTCCAGTAATGTTCAAATTACTTGAAAAAATCCTCTGTAATCAACTAAGTTTTTACCTTGAAAATGGAAACTGGCTCAATGACTCCCAGCATGGTTTTCGTGCCAAGCGATCAACTATGACGGCACTATTATTATTTACAGAACACATTAGACACTCTTTAAACAAAGGCCATATAACTGGTGCTATTTTTTATTGATTTCCGTAAAGCTTTTGATACTGTAAACCATCAGATTCTGTTGGATAAACTTATCTCATTTCAGTTATCTTCCTCTGTGATCTCAATGCTGTCTTCATTTCTCACTAATAGGTCACAAGTTGTTAAGATTGGTCATGAAAGATCTGACTCTTTAGAGTGTAATATGGGTGTCCCCCAAGGTAGTATACTTGGTCCGTTACTTTTCCTGCTGTATATAAATGATCTTCCTTGCATTTGTAAATTCTCAAACTGTTTGTTGTATGCCGATGACACTGTTATTTTTCTTTCTGATTCTGACCCTAACATTATTAATTTAAAACTATTATCTGACCTTCAGCATCTTCATGATTGGCTGGAAACAAATCATTTAACCATCAACGTCAAGAAGACTGAATGTATGTATTTTTATTCCCAAAGGAAAAGCCTGTCCATCTCTGTCCCTATTACCCTTTCAAATCAAAACCCTGTGACCACAAAAACCTATAAATATCTTGGTGTGATCTTGGATTCACATCTTACTTACAGAGAACATACAATTAAGTTAGCAAGTAAAGTTAATCAGAAGCTATATGTTTATAGTAAGATCAGACCATATTTGTCACCCTCAGTATCACACACATATTTACACGCAATTATTCTTTCAACATTATCTTATTGTCTTCCTATTTGGTCTCTCACTACAAAAGAAATCACAGAACCAATTGCTAGATTATACAACAGAGCATTTAAGATCCACCATCAACTTCCTAGTTGGACACATCACTGTACTGCACTCACCCACTCAAATGCTCTCACTTTTCAGAACTACATTAACACCCATGCTATGACATTTTACTTTCAGCTACAATCAAACTGTCCCATAGCTAGTCTTGCTGTGTTCCTTCCAACAACTAACATGCAACAGGGGCGGACAACAAGATCAGTAACTAGGGCACTTCTTACAGTGCCAGCCTTTAGAAACACCTATGGCCAGCGATCATTTTTTCACACTTACACTAAAACATGGAATAATATTCCACACCACAACAGAATAATACCATCTATTACTCATTTTAAAAAGGCTTATATATTTCTTTTGCTGAATAGTTATACTTGTAACCACTAACACATCATATATACTTACATACACTGACATTATTCAAAACCTTAACTGATATTTATGTCTGTGTAATATTGTTTTCTTTTGTTTACTTTTATCCTTGTCCCACGTTTTTGTTGCTGTTATTGTACTGTATTGTGGTGTTTATATTTGTCAGTCTGGTGTTGGTGTCTTGTACTCCTGTTGTTTTATGTGCTGCAGAACAGGAACCTGCTGAAAACCAGCTGAAGCTGAGCCAGGCCCTTTAAACTGTAACTGTCTGTTACTTTTAAAAATTCCTGTATAATAAATGAAATGAAATGAGGTGTGATGGAATGAAGCAGAGTCACTGTCACCACCCTGAGGTTGACAGTTTAAAGATGGCCATGTTGGAAAAATGATCCTATCTGCATTTAATTTTTAACTTTTAATACTCTTAAACAAATGTGGACACTTTGAACTTTGACTCAAGTATAATTTTATTGCTACTTAAACTTTTCAGTGATTAAAATTATAACACAGATCCATGCACTTTCACCTCAGTTGCAACTTGGAACATTACATGAGCACACTACACATATTTCACACAAAATTTCATGATTCAGAAGAAACCTTTATTCGTCACATGCACACTTCAAGCACAGTGAAATTCATCCTCTGCATTTAACCCATCTGAAGCAGTGAACACATGCACACACACTCAGAGCAGTGGGCAGCCACACCAGAGCACCCGGGGAGCAGTCAGGGGTTCGGTACCTCGCTCAAGGGCACCTCAGCCCAAGGCCGCCCCACGTCAACCTAACTGCATGTCTTTGGATTGTGGGGGAAACCAGAGCACCCGGAGGAAACCCACGCAGACACGGGGAGAACATGCAAACTCCACACAGAAAGGCTCTTGCTGGCCACTGGGCTCGAACCTGGAACCTTCTTGCTGTGAGGCGACTGTGCTAACCACTACACCACCGTCCGGCCCCAACATTGCTACCTGGGCATGTCAAAATCATCCAAACTTATCTTGTAAATTGGTTAATATCATTAATTCTATTGGCTGTTCAGAGCTCAGATTTTCACACAAAGTCAATGAAGTATCATAGTTTAAGCACAGACTCTGACTTTTAGCACATGCATCAATTAAAATTAGACCGATAAGTCCCCATGATCACTCACGTTTGGAATTCTTCCCCATTTTGACGACCCCATAAAAATAAACTGGCATTTAGACAGATAGAAAACATGTTTGTCTTGATCTCTACCAAATTTCAAGTGGCTGGGATGAACATTTCTGGAGATATTAGATCCTAAGCATGGCTTTCCAGATAATTGTTTTGTAATTAGAAAATATGATGTATGCAGCAAAGGTCCAATCTGGACTGACATTGTGTGTAATTTCCTGTGCTTTTTCTTCTCATTAAAAGATAATTGTCTTTCTTATAAATTGTAAATCTTATATCACAAAAAGTCTGATATCATGGCTTCCTTCTGTCCTTCTCCCAAACAGAAATCTAGTTTGCAATCAGGAGGAAGATTCACGGACAAGGAATTTGTCTTTGTAAACGATTACAGCAATACAGAGTCAGTAATAAAACTGATAAACGAATAGTGCGTGTTGAAGATTAGACTACCTTCAATATAATTACAGTTTGATTTACATGATTAAAAACCATAATAAATCTCTCCAGATAACATCACAGACCGCCATATCCAAAATTTCCAACACTCCAATATTTCACATAATGTCAAATAATATATTTATTAAATGCCGTAATTAACCCATGTGCATGAATCATTGGCTTTTACTTGGAAACAACAGATCGAATTTTTCATGTGTTTAAAATTTGTTTAAAAAACTGTCTCATTCTTTAAACATTTAGCTCTTAAATTCTATTGAAATTAGTCTCAAGTTCAGACATAAGTCTGAGCTGAATCATCGTCCTGAATTTTCTCATTTCTTTCTCATCTGTGATTTTATTCTCAGAAGCTTTCAGGAGAAATCATCCAGGAGTCATTCATGATTAACTCTCCAATCAAGTCCAAAGCTCACAATTCTTTTTTTTTTTTAATCATAGACAGTATATAATAATTTACTGAACTGTGTGCTGATGCATTTATTTAAATCTATTTCGTACATTTTTCATAAAAAGCAGTCCATTAAAAAAAAAAGCTGGAAGTATGTGATGGCTTACCTTAAAGCTCAGAGTGCAGTGTGGGCAACGTCTGAAGCTGTGGCACTCTGTGTGTGTGTGTGTGTGTGTGTGTGTGTGTGTGTGTGTGTGTGTGTGTGTGTGTGTGTGTACACACCATCTCAAGTCAACCACAGTCCATTTTTCAAGGCTCCTCCTGCCTTAGCTCACGTGTTTAAAATGTTCAAAACTGTTTTTGATGGATTCTGTTACATTTAGGGGGAATGTGTGAACCTGGATGGGTTTCTCTCTCTCTCATGCACACACACACAAACACACAGAGTCACGCAGAGCTGCAAAAAATGGAAATAATGTCTGGAGCAGGTCAAATACCACACTAATAATAATAATGATAATAATAGTAGTAGTAGTACAACCCCGATTCCAAAAAAGTTGGGACAAAGTACAAATTGTAAATAAAAACGGAATGCAATAATTTACAAATCTCAAAAACTTATATTGTATTCACAATAGAACATAGACAACATATCAAATGTCGAAAGTGAGACATTTTGAAATTTCATGCCAAATATTGGCTCATTTGAAATTTCATGACAGCAACACATCTCAAAAAAGTTGGGACAGGGGCAATAAGAGGCTGGAAAAGTTAAAGGTACAAAAAAGGAACAGCTGGAGGACCAAATTGCAACTCATTAGGTCAATTGGCAATAGGTCATTAACATGACTGGGTATAAAAAGAGCATCTTGGAGTGGCAGCGGCTCTCAGAAGTAAAGATGGAAAGAGGATCACCAATCCCCCTAATTCTGCGCTGACAAATAGTGGAGCAATATCAGAAAGGAGTTCGACAGTGTAAAATTGCAAAGAGTTTGAACATATCATCATCTACAGTGCATAATATCATCAAAAGATTCAGAGAATCTGGAAGAATCTCTGTGCGTAAGGGTCAAGGCCGGAAAACCATACTGGGTGCCCGTGATCTTTGGGCCCTTAGACGGCACTGCATCACATACAGGCATGCTTCTGTATTGGAAATCACAAAATGGGCTCAGGAATATTTCCAGAGAACATTATCTGTGAACACAATTCACCGTGCCATCCGCCGTTGCCAGCTAAAACTCTATAGTTCAAAGAAGAAGCCGTATCTAAACATGATCCAGAAGCGCAGACGTCTTCTCTGGGCCGAGGCTCATTTAAAATGGACTGTGGCAAAGTGGAAAACTGTTCTGTGGTCAGTTAAATCAAAATTTGAAGTTTCTCGTCCCGTCTCGTCTCGTCTCGTCTTCTTCCGCTTTATCCGGGACCGGGTCGCAGAGGCAGCAGTCTAAGCATGGAAGCCCAAACTTCCCTCTCCCCAGACACCTCGGTCAGCTCCTCGGGAAGAACACCAAGGCGTTCCCAGGCCAGCCGAGAGACATAGTCCCTCCAGCGTGTCCTGGGTCTTCCCTGGGGCCTCCTCCCGGGGGGACATGCCTGGAACACCTCCCCAGGGAGGCGTCCAGAAGGCATCCGAAAAAGATGTCAGCTAGTTCCTCTCGATGTGGAGGAGCAGCGGCTCTACTCCGAGCTCCTCCCGAGTGACTGTGCTTCTCACCCTATCTCTAAGGGAGCGCCCAGCCACCCTGCGAAGGAAACTCATTTCGGCCGCTTGTATCCGCGATCTTGTTCTTTCGGTCATTACCCAAAGCTCATGACCATAGGTGAGAGTCAGAACATAGATCGACCGGTAAATTGAGAGCTTCGCCTTTTGGCTCAGCTCCTTCTTCACCATGACGGACCGGTAAAGCGACCGCATCACTGCGGAGGCTGCACCGATCCGCCTGTCGATCTCACGCTCCATCCTTCCCTCACTCGTGAACAAGATCCCGAGATACTTAAACTCTTCCACTTGAGGCAGGACTTCTCCACCAACCTGGAGAGGGCAAGCCACCCTTTTCCGGTCGAGAACCATGGCCTCAGACTTGGAGGTGCTGATTCTCATCCCAGCCGCTTCACACTCGACTGCAAACCCCCCCAGTGCATGCTGGAGGTCCTGGTTTGAAGAAGCCAACAGGACAACATCATCCGCAAAAAGCAGAGATGAAATCCTGTGGCTCCCAAACAGGATTCCTTCCGGCCCCTGGCTGCACCTAGAAATTCTGTCCATAAAAATTATGAACAGAACCGGTGACAAAGGGCAGCCCTGCCGGAGTCCAACATGCACTGGGAACAGGTCTGACTTACTGCCAGCAATGCGAACCAGACTCCTGCTCCGTTCGTACAGGGACTGGACAGCCCTTAGCAAAGAGCCCCGAACCCCATACTCCCGAAGCACCCCCCACAGAATACCACGGGTTCTTTATGATTTCTTTATGGAAATCAGGGACGCCGTGTCATTCGGACTAAAGAGGAGAAGGACGACCCGAGTTGTTATCAGCACTCAGTTCAGAAGCCTGCATCTCTGGTGGTATGGGGTTGCATTAGTGCATGTGGCATGGGCAGCTTACACATCTGGAAAGACACCATCAATGCTGAAAGGTATATCCAGGTTCTAGAGCAACATATGCTTCCATCCAAATGACGTCTCTTTCAGGGAAGACCTTGCATTTTCCAACATGACAATGCCAAACCACATACTGCATCAATTACAGCATCATGGCTGCGTAGAAGAAGGGTCCAGGTACTGAACCCCGGATGTTGAGAGGACGCTGGCATGTATGTCGCCGCTTCTCACATCCCACTGTTTACATGCTCTTTGGTTTGATTTTGTGTGTATAATCTTCACACAAGGAGTCGGAAAAAGTTCACTTGAAGTGCATCATTAACATCACTGTGCGATCAGCAGCTAGCAAGCTTTACCAACGCTACACGGACTAAATCAGCTGTCGTCAACTTCTATCGAACAAACTGGTCTTACGGATGGTTGCTCTGGCTTCCCCCACATTGGGACTGCCTGGTCTCCCCGCCAACATTGCTGCGGCTGCCTGGGCTATCCTTTACCGTCGCCACATCCAGGTTGGATTTTTCCCGGAGTGCAACCGGTGGCTTAGCTACCCAGCCAAGCTAGGTGCACTCCCAACATGGCTTTCTTTAAATACTCCTCAATGGAACTCAGGAACCTCTGCTCCTCCATCTCTCCGAGCTGCTTGGATGTCATAAAGGCTCTCCATCTTCTGCGTCGCCCCCCATATGTCCACAGGGCCGCCCGACATAAACTGGTGCAAATAAGTACAACTTTGGCCGTCTCAGCAGTTCGGTGCCATACTTCCTTGCTGTGATGTCATCAAAACAAACGTCATTCACGGTCTGTTAACCTGCGTCTCCTGACTTGTGTTGACACAGTTGCTCCCCCTGTTTCATTTACTAACAGGACTGCAACCTTCTTGCTCCTGAACACCCGTTCACTAAATAATAAGGCTGGACTAATTCATGACATAATAACTGAGAGGAAATTGGATTTTATATGTCTGAATGAGACATGGCAAAATCAGCAAGATTATCTATCACTCAATCAAGCCACCCCCCCAGGCTATGCCTACATCCAAAAGCCTCACTGTTTGGGCCATGGCGGTGGGTTGGCTGTAATATACCGTTCTGATATCATGGTCAAAGAACTCCCCATCAACTCAGCTACATTTGAATGTGTCCATTTTGTGCTAACTGGGGCTGCACAACTCCAAGTAGTCCTGGTCTACCGCCCTCCAAAATCCTCCAACAGTTTTTTATCTGAATTCTCAGAGTTACTCACATGGGCGCCGCCAGGGGGGGAAAGGTTAGAACAATTCTAGGGGCCCAGCACTGCCATGGGGCATTTTAAGGGGCTGATAATATATTTTTAATGATTTTAATAAGACTTTTGAAATAACAACAATGCAATATTCCATCTGGTAAAATGAGCTAATTGAACAAGGTTGTCTATTTCGTGAGTTCTTCAACATATTGTCATTTAACCCTCCCCCTTTTGCGAAATGGTATGGTCCAGTTCTGGTAGAAGCGCGATGCGTTAAATCTGTGTGCTGATCAGTGCAACGCTACTTGCTGCTGTGTCGCGGTGCAGCAGCCAGCCAGCCAGCAGTGGAGTGTGTACAGTCTATGATCACTAAATATGAAGAGCGGCTGTCAAAAACGTAAAGAAAGGCAGCTGAAAGCTGAGAGGGACCGGAGAGGCAGGCAACTGGTCACTCAGTTTTTCCCAAAGAAAGGTAGCTATCGCTCACGTGTGTTCAAAATATTAGCGAATGGTAAATGAACAGTATGAACGTGGTTGGATTAGCCTATCAAGAGAACACTTTTACAGTTTGTACAGTGACATTTTTTCCATTTTAATAACTGAACTGACTTGTGTGATAAACAAGATGAAATATTACGTGATGCTGGTGCTAATAACTAGTGCTAATAACCAGTTTCATAACTAATGGGGTGCCCTAAATATGCACAGATTCAGCCTCAGGGGGACCTCCGCCCTACCAAACCACTGAACCCCCCTTTGGAGAAGGAGGTAAGCAGCAATACAACCCATAAATGCTTTAGGATTGCTGCTTTTGTTGAAAGTTGGGGGGCCCAAAATTCTAATCTTTCATGGGGCCCAAAATTTCTAGCAGTGGCCCTGGTTACTCACAGCATTCTGCCCCATGTCTCCATCCACCCTTGTTATTGGTGACTTTAACATTCATGTGGATTCCAGCAGCTGCCCCTTTGCTGCTGACTTTTTGTCACTCTTGGACTGCTTCAATATAGTACAGCATGCGCATGGTCCCACACATGCCAAAGGGCACACCTTGGACCTGGTGTGCTCTACTGGCACAACCCCCTTCCATCTGGAGTGTATGGACCTAGCCATATCGGACGACCATGCCATCCTGTTTTCTGTACCTGTGCCCCTACCCAAACAGCGTACCAAATGGAAAATTATGTTCAGGAACATCAAAAGTGTCTGTATACCCATGCTTTCCAGCATGCTGGCAACACATCTTGCCTCCCATCCCCCCAGCTACACTGTGGATGACTTGGTTGAGGACTACAACACTGCCCTCTCACTCAGCTTCGACACTGTTGCCCCTGTTAAGACTCAGTCTGTCTTCTTTATTCAACCTGCTCCCTAGTTCACCTCTGAACTCCACCTATTGAAGGCGGCTGGGCATCGACTTGAAAGGCTTTGCAAAAAATCTGGCCTCACCGTCCATCATGAGGCCTACCAAAACCATGTCAGGATTTACAAAGAGGCGCTTTCCAGGGCAAAATAGTCTTACTACTCCACTCTTATCAATAACCAACAGAATCACCCCAAGCTGTTCTTTTCAACTATCAACCGCCTCCTCTGCCCTCCAGATGCTCCTCAACCGTCTGATGCTGCTGAACTCTGCTTTAAATTCTGCAGCTTCTTCCAGCAAAAAGTGGATACCATCCACCAGCAGCTCCACCAGACATGCACTTCACCTGATCCTGCACTGCACCAGGATGAATGCAGTTCTGCCACTGCATGCCTGCGCATGGGCACCTCAACCTCTGTAGTCCGTCCACCACAGTGCTGCCTCTCCTCCTTTTCCCCACTGGATGACAACCAGGTCATGGAGCTTGTGTCAAAAGCTAAGGCTTCCTCTTGCAAGCTCGATCCCATGCCTACTGCCCTGGTAAAGGCATGCCTTTCTACACTGTGCCCTACAATGGCCAATATCATCAACACCTCTCTGGCATCAGGGGTGGTGCCCACCAGCTTCAAGACAGCCATAGTGATTCCCACGCTCAAAAAGCCTGGCCTGGACCTGGATGACCCTAACAACTACCACCCAATTTCCAAGGCAAGGCAAGTTTATTTATATAGCGCATTTCATACACAGTGGCAGTTCAATGTGCTTTACAGAGGTAAAGGCAAAACAGTAAACAATAGAAAATAAAATTACATAAAATAAAGGGGGAAAAAGAGAGAAAAATAAAAATAAGATAAGAATTAAACAATAGTAGAAATAAAGTAATAAAATGAAGTAACGTTTTGATTTTGACTCACATTCCTCTTCACGCAGTACCGCTGACTAGCGTGCTAACTTTCTAAGATTATTGGACTTCCTGCTCGCCACCTGAATACTGTGTACGAGCAGCAGGCTAGCGGCCTGGCTCGTCGAATTCTTAAGGACTCAACTCATGCTTTGTTCCCGGCATTTGAGCAGCTGTCATCTGGTCGGAGGTTCCGCTGTCCGGCCTGTAAGACCCAGAGGAGGAGAGCAACCTTTGTTCCAAGTGTTATTCTCCTCCTGAACTCTAAGAAGTCTGAAGGCAAGTCAAGGCAAGGCAAGGCAAGTTTATTTATATAGCGCATTTCATACACAGTGGCAGTTCAATGTGCTTTACAGAGGTAAAAGCAAAACAGTAAACAATAGAAAATAAAATTACATAAAATAAAGGGGGAAGAAGAGAGAAAAAAATAATAAGAATTAAACAATAGTAGAAATAAAATAATAAAATGAAGTAAAAGTTCAGTAAAAAAAACAGCAGAATAAAATAGAATAAAAGTTAAGTAAAGTTTAAAACATGGAGAGACTATAAAAGTTAAGTAAAGTTTAAAACATGTAAAGATGACGATATTTATCAGTTAGCAGAAAGCATCTGAGAACAGCTTGGTCTTTAGTCTAGATTTGAAGCTGCCAACAGCAGGAGCATTTTTGATGTCCTCTGGCAGTTGGTTCCATAGCTGCACTGCATAGTAGCTAAAAGCTGCTTCACCACACTTTGTTTTAACAACAGGTTTTACCAGTAAATTTTGCTGCTGCGATCTGGTAGATCTGATTGGGTTAGGCCGCTGCAACATATCAGAGAGGTAATTGGGCCCTGTACCATTTAGAGATTTGTACACCAGCAGCAATGCTTTAAAGTCAATTCTGTAGCTTACTGGAAGCCAGTGAAGGGACCTTAGAACTGGAGTAATGTGCTCTGTTCTTTTTGTTCGTGTGAGAACCCTAGCCGCTGCATTTTGAATCACCTGAAGTCATTTGATGGTCTTTTTTGGCAGGCCTGTGAAAAGGCCATTGCAGTAGTCAACCCTACTAGAGATGAAGGCATGGATAAGTTTTTCCAGATCATTTTTTGACATAAGTCCTCTTAGTTTGGAAATGTTTTTTAGGTGATAAAATGCCGATTTAGTGATTGCTTTCATGTGACTGTCAAAGTTTAGCTCGCTGTCAATGAAAACACCAAGATTTTTAACCATATCTTTTGTTTTAATCCCCTTTGTGTCAAGAATAGTGGTAATCCTGAGTCTTTCATCTTTTTTCCAAAATAGAATTACTTCTGTTTTATCTGTGTTCAGCTGAAGAAAATTTTGTGACATCCAGTTGTTGATTTGGTCGATACACTGGTAGAGACATTCAAGGGGGGCATAATCATTAGGTGATAGAGCAAAATAAATTTGGGTGTCATCTGCATAGCAGTGATACAAAATTGAGTTGTTCTTGATAATTTTTCCAAGTGGGGAGCATATAAAGGTTGAATAGTAATGGTCCAAGGATCGACCCCTGGGGGACACCACAGGTCAAGGACATTGACGTTGAGGTACAATTTCCCATGGTAACAAAGAAGCTTCTATCTTTTAAGTATGATTTGAACCAATTGATAACTTTACCAGTCAACCCAACCCAGTGTTCAAGTCGATATAGCAGTATGTTGTGATCAACAGTATCAAAAGCTGCACTGAGGTCCAGTAACACCAGGACCGATGTTTTGCCTGCATCAGTATTAAGACGTATGTCATTTATAACTTTAATCAGCACTGTTTCAGTGCTGTGATTGGCACGAAATCCTGACTGAAAGTTATCAAAACAGCTGTTTGATATCAAGAAGGCAGTTAATTGATTGAAGACAATTTTTTCAAGGATTTTCCCGATGAATGGTAGATTTGATATTGGCCTGTAGTTGTTCAATACTGAAGCATCCAGATTATTCTTTTTAAGTAGGGGCTTTACAACGGCTTTTTTCAGGGACACAGGAACAATGCCAGTCTCTAGGGATGTATTTATGATCTGAAGCACATCTGTAATTATGAGGTGAAGAACAGACTTTAAAAAGTTGGTGGGCAGAATGTCCAATTCAGATGTTGAGGAACTGAGATTTTGTACAGTTTTTTCAAGAGTCTCGTAATCAATCAAACAAAATTCTGACATTGTGTTGAAATTGTCTGTCTGTGTCACTGGTGATTGCAGCTTTTCAGTTATTTGCAACTGAGATATCTCATCTCATTATCTCTAGCCGCTTTATCCTGTTCTACAGGGTCACAGGCAAGCTGGAACCTATCCCAGTTGACTACGGGCGAAAGGCGGGGTACACCCTGGACAAGTCGCCAGGTCATCACAGGGCTGACACATAGACACAGACAACCATTCACACTCACATTCACACCTACGCTCAATTTAGAGTCACCAGTTAACCTAACCTGCATGTCTTTGGACTGTGGGGGAAACCGGAGCACCCAGAGGAAACCCACGCGGACACGGGGAGAACATGCAAACTCCACACAGAAAGGCCCTCGCCAGCCATGGGGCTCGAACCCAGACCTTGCTGTGAGACGACAGCGCTAACCACTACACCACCGTGCCGCCCCCAACTGAGATATATTATGAGCAATATTCTGGCGTATTTTATCAATTTTACCTTTGAAGAAGGATGCAAACTCATTGCATTTATTAACTGAGAGAAGTTCAGGTGCTAATTGTGGTGGGGGATTAGTTAGCTTCTCTACTGTTGAAAATAGCGCACGGGCATTGTTCATATTCCTGTTGATGATGTTGGAGAAGAAAGACTGTCTTGCTTTACCAATTTCATAATTATATTTACAAAGCATCTCTTTATGGATTTGATAATGGATGTGAAGTTTAGATTTGCATCATTTTCTTTCAGTCTTCCTACATTCTCTCTTTAGCAGTTTAACAGCTGGGTATTGCTTCCATGGTACTTTCTGCTTGTCATTGACTCTTTTGATTTTAAATGGAGAAATATCATCCATAATTTGGGTCATATTTAAATTAAAAATTTCCAGTAAGTCGTCTACAGAGTCTGACATTTTAGTTGAGATCCGAGAGAGAGCTTGCTCAAAGAGAACACGTGTTGTCATTTATGACTCTCCTACCCATAGTCGTTGAGCTGTTCTGAATGTGAGGAGACATAGAAACATCAGAGAAAACACAGAAATGATCAGATAAGGCCAGGTCAACAACAGTAGTAGAAACAGTAAGACCCTTTGTGATGACGAGGTCACTCAAGGACTCCAAGAAGGCTGGGTACTCTGAACTACCATTTGGCACATAAGTGCAAATGACAGTCAGAGACCGTTCCCCAACCCGAAGACGCAGGGAAAGACCCTTTCGTTTACTGGGGAGAACTCCAATGTTAGCGCACCAAACTGGGGGGCTATCAATAGCCCCACCCCTGCCCAGCACCGCTCACCCTTAGCAACTTCAGCATGGAAGAGAGCCCAACCCCTCTCCAGGAAATTGGTTCCAGACCCCAAGCTATGCATTGAGGTGAGCCCAACTATATCTAGTAGGTACCTCTCAACCTCAAGCACAAGGTCAAGCTCCTTCCCCACCAGAGAGGTGACATTCCATGACCCAAAAGCCACTTTTGTCAGTCAGGGATCAGTACGCCAGGGCCTCTGCCTTTGGCTGCTACCTGATCCACAATTCACCAGACCCTTATGGCACCTCCTGCAGGTGGTGGATCCACAAGAGAGTGGTTCTGTGTTGCTTATTCGGGCTAGGCCTGGCTGGGCACCATGGACATAGGCCCGGCCACCAGGCACTCACTGATGAGCCCCTCCCCCAGGCCTGGCTCCTGGGTGGAGCCCCAGTATCCCTGGTCCAGGTGAGGGCACTCATGAGTTTCTCTCATAAGGGTCTTTGTCTGACCTCTCATCTAGGACCTATTTGCCTTGGGAGGCCCTACTGAGGGCAAATGCCCCTGACAGCATAGCTCCTAGAATCACTGAGGAACTCAAATCCCTCCACCATGTTAAGGTGGCGATTCAAGGAAGGGGTGTTCAATGTTATGAATTCCAATACTGAGTTTGTTGTCCTCATGCACCTTCTTCTTTCGGCTGCTCTCGTATGTGTGGAGTCTCCACAGCAGATCTGTTCTGCATATTTGATTTGGCATAGGTTTTACACTGGATGCCCTTCATGACACAACCCTCCCCAATCTATCCAGGCTTGATACCGGCACTAAGTATGCACTGTCTTCTGTAACCCCAGTGGCTGGGGATTTTACCTAATCTGCATGTCTTTGAACTGTGGAGGAAACCGGAGCACCCGGACATAACATGAAACTCCACACAGAAAGGCCCTCGTCAGCCATGAGGTTGGAACCTGGAACCTTCTTGAGGCGACAGTGATCACCACTGTGCCACCTGTTGTCCTCATGCATGTTTGTGTTCAAATCTCTATATTCTGCTTTTTAAGTAAGGTTATGATTTTGATTAGTGCAGGTTTATATTAATGCACTCGTTCTGACGTGTACAGCCGACACTCCACATGAACAGATTTACAAAATCTGAGCTTCGGTTAATACAAATCAAGAGCTTCAGTTAATATTCACAACATTCAATCATCAGAATGGGAAAAACTTTGATCTCCAAGTGTGACTTTCTTTCACTGTGGTATGGGTGTTGGTTTGAGTCAGATGGACTGGTTTGAGTATTTCAGAAACTGATGATCTCCTGGGGTTTTCACACACAACAGTCTCTAGAGTTTACACAGAATGGTGCCAAAAACAAAAAACATCAAGTGAGTGAGCGGCAGTTCTGTGGGTGGAAACAAACACCTTGTTGATAAGACAGGTCAGAGGAAAATGGCCAGTAGCGGGTTTCCCAAAAGCCTTTTAATGCTAAGAGCATCTTAACCAGGAGAGAGAGCATTCATTGTGCTGCTCGGGCTACCATTTAATGATGATCTTTGTGCTGCAATGCTTTTGTGCAACCCACCCTAGATTGGTTCAAGTTTTTTGCCAGGAAGGATACAGTAACTCATATAATCACTCTTTACAACCGTGGTGAGCAGAAAAGCATCTCAGCATGCAACAGCAGAAGAACACATTGGGTTCCACTCCTGCAGCCAAGAACAAGGATCTTAGAATCAGCAACAAGTTCCTACAACCCCGATTCCAAAAAAGTTGGGACAAAGTACAAATTGTAAATAAAAACGGAATGCAATGATGTGGAAGTTTCAAAATTCCATATTTTATTCAGAATAGAACATAGATGACATATCAAATGTTTAAACTGAGAAAATGTATCATGTAAAGAGAAAAATTAGGTGATTTTAAATTTCATGACAGCAACACATCTCAAAAAAGTTGGGACAAGGCCATGTTTACCACTGTGAGACATCCCCTTTTCTCTTTACAACAGTCTGTAAACGTCTGGGGACTGAGGAGACAAGTTGCTCAAGTTTAGGGATAGGAATGTTAACCCATTCTTGTCTAATGTAGGATTCTAGTTGCTCAACTGTCTTAAGTCTTTTTTGTCATATCTTCCGTTTTATGATGCGCCAAATGTTTTCTATGGGTGAAAGATCTGGACTGCAGGCTGGCCAGTTCAGTACCCAGACCCTTCTTCTACGCAGCCATGATGCTGTAATTGATGCAGTATGTGGTTTGGCATTGTCATGTTGGAAAATGCAAGGTCTTCCCTGAAAGAGACGTCGTCTGGATGGAAGCATATGTTGCTCTAGAACCTGGATATACCTTTCAGCATTGATGGTGTCTTTCCAGATGTGTAAGCTGCCCATGCCACATGCACTAATGCAACCCCATACCACCAGAGATGCAGGCTTCTGAACTGAGCGCTGATAACAACTTGGGTCGTCCTTCTCCTCTTTAGTCCGAATGACACGGCATCCCTGATTTCCATAAAGAAATCATAAAGAACCCGTGGTATTCTGTGGGGGGTGCTTCAGGAGTATGGGGTTCGGGGCTCTTTGCTAAGGGCTGTCCGGTCCCTGTACGAACGGAGCAGGAGTCTGGTTCGCATTGCTGGCAGTAAGTCAGACCTGTTCCCAGTGCATGTTGGACTCCGGCAGGGCTGCCCTTTGTCACCGGTTCTGTTCATAATTTTTATGGACAGAATTTCTAGGCGCAGCCAGGGGCCGGAAGGAATCCTGTTTGGGAGCCACAGGATTTCATCTCTGCTTTTTGCAGATGATGTTGTCCTGTTGGCTTCTTCAAACCAGGACCTCCAGCATGCACTGGGGCGGTTTGCAGTCGAGTGTGAAGTGGCTGGGATGAGAATCAGCACCTCCAAGTCTGAGGCCATGGTTCTCGACCGGAAAAGGGTGGCTTGCCCTCTCCAGGTTGGTGGTCCTGCCTCAAGTGGAAGAGTTTAAGTATCTCGGGATCTTGTTCACGAGTGAGGGAAGGATGGAGTGTGAGATCGACAGGCGGATCGGTGCAGCCTCCGCAGTGATGCGGTCGCTTTACCGGTCCGTCATGGTGAAGAAGGAGCTGAGCCAAAAGGCGAAGCTCTCAATTTACCGGTCGATCTATGTTCCGACTCTCACCTATGGTCATGAGCTTTGGGTAATGACCGAAAGAACAAGATCGCGGATACAAGCAGCCGAAATGAGTTTCCTTCGCAGGGTGGCTGGGCGCTCCCTTAGAGATAGGGTGAGAAGCACAGTCACTCGGGAGGAGCTCGGAGTAGAGCCGCTGCTCTTCCACATTGAGAGGAACTAGCTGAGTTGGCTCGGGCATCTTTTTCGGATGCCTCCTGGACGCCTCCCTGGGGAGGTGTTCCAGACATGTCCCCCTGGGAGGAGGCCCCAGGGAAGACCCAGGACATGCTGGAGGGACACGGCGTCCCTGATTTCCATAAAGAACTTCAAATTTTGATTCGTCTGACCACAGAACAGTTTTCCACTTTGCCACAGTCCATTTTAAATGAGCCTTGGCCCAGAGAAGACGTCTGCGCTTCTGGATCATGTTTAGATACGGCTTCTTCTTTGAACTATAGAGTTTTAGCTGGCAACAGCGGATGGCACGGTGAATTGTGTTCACAGATAATGTTCTCTGGAAATATTCCTGAGCCCATTTTGTGATTTCCAATACAGAAGCATGCCTGTATGTGATGCAGTGCCGTCTAAGGGCCCGAAGATCACGGGCACCCAGTATGGTTTTCCGGCCTTGACCCTTACGCACAGAGATTCTTCCAGATTCTCTGAATCTTTTGATGATATTATGCACTGTAGATGATGATATGTTCAAACTCTTTGCAATTTTACACTGTCGAACTCCTTTCTGATATTGCTCCACTATTTGTCGGCGCAGAATTAGGGGGATTGGTGATCCTCTTCCCATCTTTACTTCTGAGAGCCGCTGCCACTCCAAGATGCTCTTTTTATACCCAGTCATGTTAATGACCTATTGCCAATTGACCTAATGAGTTGCAATTTGGTCCTCCAGCTGTTCCTTTTTTGTACCTTTAACTTTTCCAGCCTCTTATTGCCCCTGTCCCAACTTTTTTGAGATGTGTTGCTGTCATGAAATTTCAAATGAGCCAATATTTGGCATGAAATTTCAAAATGTCTCACTTTCGACATTTGATATGTTGTCTATGTTCTATTCTGAATACAATATCAGTTTTTGAGATTTGTAAATTATTGCATTCCATTTTTATTTACAATTTGTACTTTGTCCCAACTTTTTTGGAATCGGGGTTGTATTAAAGTAGCCGGTGAGTGTATGTAGACTACATGTGAGATGGCAGAAAGTGATATTTGTTTATTGAGACAAAGCCGGTGCTTTAAAAATTGCTGAAGGTAGATAAAGGTCGAAGTGCTCATCTCATGAAGGAACTCACACTCAGCCCCTTTTAATGTAAGGTCATGAGCTCTTTTCTCATCAGATCAGTGAACCTGTGATTTCACACGGGTGAGCAGTTTTCCTCCAAGCATTTTTGGTCGATCATTACATTATAAACTCGCTCTGTTCCTATTTCACATCAGGAGAATATTTTACAGATATGAAATTATTTATGGTATACTTTGCCTTTATAGATTTATAGAAGCACAGCAGTTAGGGGTGGAACTGTAACATAACATTCATGTTATTCAAATTACTTTATTCAAATTGTGTAAAAGTCTTGGCACCCTATTTTTTTTTCTTCATACAAACTTTGTTCTAGAGTTCTATTTTATGACTGACTTAGTCATGAAATAGAAATCTAGAACAAAATAAAGAAAATAAATATTATTTAAAGTGTAAGGTGTTCTGTTCATAACTTTTATGGACAGAATTTCTAGGCACAGCCAAGGGGCGGAGGGTGTCTGGTTTGGTGGCATCAGGATCACGTCTCTGCTTTTTACAGATGATGTGATCCTGTTGGCTGCATCAATCTGTGACTTACAGCATGCGCTGGGACGGTTTGCAGCCGAGTGCGAAGCGGCTGGGATGAGGATCAGCACCTCCAAGTCCGTGGCCATGGCGCTCAGTCAGAAACAGGTGGAGTGCCTACTCCAGGTCAGGGGGGAGTTGCTACCTAAAGTGGAGGAGTTTAAGCATCTTGGGGTTTTGTTCATGAGTGAGGGTAAGGGGGAGCGGGAGTTGGACAGAAGAATCTGGGCAGCATCAGCAGTGATGGGGACGCTAAACCGTTCTGTTGTGATAAAGAGAGAGCTGAGCCAAAAGGCAAAGCTCTCAATTTACTGGTCCATCTACGTTCCCACACTGTAAAAAAAAATTAGTCAAGCCAACTTAAAAACGTAACGCAACCTGCTGCCAAAGGATTTTGAGTAAACTCAACTCTGGGCCAAATTGTTGTGCTGACTTGCTCTTTTAAGTCGACACAGATGAGTATTTTATGTTGACCTTGCTTTATTTAGCAAGTTCAGTGCATTCAAATTGTGATGTTGAAATAAAGTGAAATAATCATTCCAATTAACTTGGAAAAGCAAGTTGGCACAAAAAACATAAAGTTATCTTAAATTATTCTTTTAAGTTCACATAGAAGTTCAAATTGAATTGAAAGAGTATTTTATGTTGACTTGACTTTAGAAGTTCAGTTCAACAAATTGTTTAGTTGAAATAAATTGAAATAATAATGCCAATTAACTTAGAAGAGCAAGTCGGCACATCATGGTTCTAAGTTGAGTTTACTCAAAATCCTTTGGCAGCAGGTTGCGTTACATTTTTAAGTTGGTTTGACTATATTTTTTTAACAATGATTTAGTGTGCATTACATTTTTTAGTTAACACAAACCTCTCAACACTTAAGTTCTACTTCACTTTGCCTATTATTACACAAACAGAAACAAATACCGACATACAAGGAGGGAATTCCCTGGCCTCTGTTGAGGAAAGCTTAGTCTATACTCCTATACAATGTTTCTAAAGTGTCAGTTTCTGGTTCTGGCTGTAAGGTAATGAAAAGGTAATGAAATTGGAACTAGTTAACATTGCATCTTTATTTTTCTTCACAATTTGGCAAGTTACCATAGACTTTTTCAGGAATAAAAGCCAGCAGTTATAAATAAAAGTCTCACAATGTAAAATAAAATATTATAAATAAAAATATACCTTTGCTTTCTCTCTGTGTTTGAAACAAGTTAACATTGTAGAATTCTTTGTCTACTACTTGGCAAATTAACAGACTTTTTACAGTTGCACAAGTCAGCAGATTAAAAAAAAAATCACAGTAAATAACATAATAGAAAATATGATTAAAAATATATATACCTTTGACTTCTGTCTGTTTTGGGAACTACAGTGGTGCTTGAAAGTTTGTGAACCCTTTAGAATTTTCTATATTTCTGCATAAATATGACCAAAAACATCATCAGATTTTCACCCAAGTCATAAATGTAGATAAAGAGAACCCAGTTAAACGAATGAGACAAAAATATTATACTTGGTCATTTATTTATTGAGGAAAATGATCCAATATTACATATCTGTGAGTGGCAAAAGTATGTGAACCTCTAGGATTAGCAGTTAATTTGAAGGTGAAATTAGAGTCAGGTGTTTTCAATCAATGGGATGACAATCAGGTGTGAGTGGGCACCCTGTTTTATTTAAAGAACAGGGATCTATCAAAGTCTGATCTTCACAACACATGTTTGTGGAAGTGTATCATGGCATGAACAAAGTAGATTTCTGAGGACCTCAGAAAAAGCGTTGTTGATGCTCATCAGGCTGGAAAAGGTTACAAAACCATCTCTAAAGAGTATGGACTCCACCAATCCACAGTCAGACAGACTGTGTACAAATGGGAGGAAATTCAAGACCATTGTTACCCTCCCCAGGAGTGATCGACCAACAAAGATCGCTCCAAGAGCAAGGTGTGGAATAGTCGGCGAGGTCACAAAGGACCCCAGGGTAACTTCTAAGCAACTGAAGGCCTCTTTCACATTGGCTAATGTTAATGTTCATGAGTCCACCATCAGGAGAACACTGAACAACAATGATGTGCATGGCAGGGTTGCAAGGAGAAAGCCACTGCTCTCCAAAAAGAACATTGCTGCTCATCTGTAGTTTGCTAAAGATCACGTGGACAAGCCAGAAGGCTATTGGAAAAATGTTTTGTGGACGGATGAGTCCAAAATAGAATTTTTGGTTTAAATGAGAAGGGTTATGTTTGGAGAAAGGAAAGCACTGCATTCCAGCATAAGAACCTTATCCCATCTGTGAAACATGGTGGTGCTAGTGTCATGGTTTGGGCCTGTTTTGCTGCATCTGGGCCAGGATGGCTTGCCATCATTGATGGAACAATGAATTCTGAATTATACCAGCGAATTCTAAAGGAAAATGTCAGGACATCTGTCCAGGAACTGAATCTCAAGAGAAGGTGGGTCATGCAGCAAGACAACGACCCTAAGCACACAAGTCGTTCTACCAAAGAATGGTTAAAGAAGAATAAAGTGAATGTTTTGGAATGGCCAAGTCAAAGTCCTGACCTTAATCCAATCGAAATGTTGTGGAAGGACCTGAAGCGAGCAGTTCATGTGAGGAAATCCACCAACATCCCAGAGTTGAAGCTGTTCTGTACGGAGGGATGGGCTAAAATTCCTCCAAGCCGGTGTGCAGGACTGATCAACAGTTACCGGAAACGTTTAGTTGCAGTTATTGCTGCACAAGGGGGTCATATCAGATACTGAAAGCAAAGGTTCACATACTTTTGCCACTCACAGATATGTAATATTGAATCATTTTCCTCAATAAATAAATGACCAAGTATATTCGTTTTGTCTCATTTGTTTCACTGGGTTCTCTTTATCTACTTTTAGGACTTGTGTGAAAATCTGATGATGTTTTAGTTCATATTTATGCAGAAATATAGAAAATTCTAAAGGGTTCACAAACTTTCAAGCACCACTGTAGTTAACATTGTATCTTTGTATTGTTTATAGTTAGACTCCAGTGAGGAAGTCAACAGACAAAACGTGTCACAGTGAAACATAAAATATGATCAAATAAAAGTAATAGCCTTCTCTTTGTGTATGGGCTTAAAATAGTATTAAAATGGTAGTTAAAGTGGCAAAATTTTCAAAGTAGCATGTTTCAACCTGAGCAAACATTGAGAAGTAGCCAAAGAACAAAGAACCTTAAAACATGTTTAGCTTGCTTTCTACAACAGGCACGCACACACACCTCTTTCTTAGAACCTCAGCGTTTTGTTTCTGAAGGAGAGGACTCTTGCAGAAAGGTTTGTGTCCAGATGCATGAATACCTTCTGGAGGATTTCGAAAGTATATTTGAGGTTCTCGGGATATTTCACGTTCAACACATAAAGCAGTCCAAAGAGCAAGGCCATGGCAGTCTGAAGGTCTGGGACATCATCAAGGACAATTTGCTCCTCCAAAATGACAGAAAGACATCTTACACTTGCACTGCTGTCAGCTCTGGCCACGTCATCCTCGATGACCGATAAGATTCCAATGTTGATACCCTTTAGCTGTGCATATTCCACATCAACATCAGTATCCTGCAGGAAAAGCACATCACAAAAATACAATTTGAAACAGCCAAACCCAATTTCATGTCTCAGTAGATACACCCTACCGACAATGGAGGGGACCAACAACACTCACAAAATAGCACTGAAATGCCAGCCTGTTGTATCAAAGTGTCAGGTATTATCTTCAGAAAACATGCATATTAGTTTAAGTAATTGATTGCAATGTAGCTAGAATAATGTTGCTTACCAGGCAAGACTTGAAGAAAGAATCCGGAGTCTCTCTCATAAAGAAAGGCAGGCCTTGTAGAACAGTTGTCTTCCTATGTGCAACCACATTGGTCGTCTGAAAGACAGCAGTAGGAAACAAACATCCAAACATTAACACATTTACACCAACACACAAATATCCTACAGCATAGCTGTCAAACTCAAGGCCCGGGGGCCAAATCCGGCCTGCGGTGTAATTTTATTTGGCCCCCCCCCAGATAATATCTAATGTCTATCAGAACTGGCCCACCGGTATGTTGCATGCACCTTTTAGTTAGTATAATTCAGATTAGTTCAGATTCTATATGTGTAACACTTAGGCTGAGTTCATGTTTAGGCCTAGGGTTGCAAAGGGGTGGAAAATTTCCGGTATATTTCCGGTAAATTTCCAGAAACTTTAGTTAGGGAATTTTGGGAATTTTGCTTCCACACACTGGATGGCGTATGTGGCATTTTTCTGTTAAATAAGACGACAAAAAATGCAAATATGTAGATAGCAAGCTGAACTAATGGAAGGGTCTTCAAAACATTTAAAATTGATGAAATCTTGTGTAGTTACATAAAACCGTCTAGCAGGAGGCAGAAGAAACAGCATCACATTTTGCGGTAGCTAGCACCATGATAAGCTAACTTCTTTAATTAAATGGTGCTAGCTAGCTTATATTTAGCATATCTGGTTTACCAGTAAGCAATAGATTTTGATTTTGCTAGTTAAACTTTAACACCGTAGATCAAATATCATCTACCTCATATCATCATCATCATCATCATCATCAAAACGTACTTGACTGTATGTAGTCCTTTGGCTCAAATGCTTCAATAGTCTGTATCTGTGTTGTGGGCTCAAAAAAGTTGCTTTAGTAGTTCAGAATTCTAGAAATCATTGTGCATGTGATGGAGGAATGCACAATGCATGTAGGGGGTGTGGCCTCAATAGCTCTACAGGAAGTAGTGTGCTATGTCCCTGTGATTGAGGAATAGCAAATTATACTCAACTGTACTCACATCAAATCTGATAGTTTTAGCCAAGACTATGCTACAATATTTTCTTCTACCAACTATATTTATGTTCCCAACCTTCAACTTTTGATAATTCCCAGTTTATTCCCAATAATTCCTGTTAATTCCCATAAATTCCCGTTAATTCCCATGGAAAGTTTCCAACTTTGAAAATTCCTGGATTTTGCAACCCTATTTAGGCCTATTCAAAATGAATAAATATTATTGCAATAGCTAATAAGCCAAAGCTTTAAGACACTTTCAGATTCAATACTGTATGTGTAAAACTTAAATTCATAATAAATACTGAATATGTCCGGCCCTCGACTTGGACCCAGTTTTTTATTTCGGCCCACTGGGTATTTGAGTTTGACAGCCCTATCCTACAGCATATCTCATCTCATTATCTCTAGCCGCTTTATCCTTCTACAGGGTCGCAGGCAAGCTGGAGCCTATCCCAACTGACTACGGGTGAAAGGCGGGGTACACCCTGGACAAGTCGCCAGGTCATCACAGGGCTGACACATAGACACAGACAACCATTCACACTCACATTCACACCTACAGTCAATTTAGAGTCACCAGTTAACCTAACCTGCATGTCTTTGGACTGTGGGGGAAACCAGAGCACCCGGAGGAAACCCACGCGGACACAGGGAGAACATGCAAACTCCACACAGAAAGGCCCTCGCCGGCCCCGGGGCTCGAACCCAGGACCTTCTTGCTGTGAGGCGACAGCGCTAACCACTACACCACCATGCCGCCCTACAGCATATCTCAAGAATGAAATTGAAGAGGAAAGATCAGTGTTATGATGGCATGGCTGAAGTTTTGTTGTGGTGATGTAAATGATTACAGCAATCATCGCAAACCTATCTTCAAAAATTAGACGTACAACTGTACCAGAATCACAACACAGAGTTTTGAGTTCTGCCTTAGCAAAGGAGGCACAAGTAAACCATACTAATATGCAAAGAGAAAGAATAGATCAAATAGTAATTTACTTGATTGTCCAGTTTGTCCAAAAGACTCTTCAAATCATCACCGGAGGACCCCTTTTGTGACCTGAACATTTTGATCATCTTTGGTGCATATTTATCCAGGGAAGAGAAAAACGTCTCCTTGAGTGGAACGCCAGTAATCCTGTGAAACTCTAAGCAGACCTAAGTAACAAAAACAGAATTTACGCCATTCAATGACGAGGATTCAGTACATCAGAATGAACCTTAATCAGATTTAGGCACATACCTGTTCTTCCAGAAACAACGCTGGCCACTGTGCCAGAACATCAGCTATCGGTGGTTCTTCATTCACAATCTCCTTCCTTCTCAATGAGAAAGTCAATTCCATTTTGGTATTGATGAATGCATTGTTGTGATGTCTTTTTTTCATTTCCTCCTCCAAAGCAGCCTTTTCATTTAGTAGAGACTTGTTGCACTGTCCAGCTGGAATATCAGGGAGAAAATTTATTTCACAGCGCTTTGCCTTCTTCAAACAATTCCTGCCATCTTTGCCTCCTCTCTTTTTGTTGACCATGACTTCATTGCAACCTGCTTCTTTTAGTTTACTGCGGTAATTTCCAACCTTGTGGTGGAGTCTCATGGCCCAGCTATCATAACAGGTTCCAAGAGATGGATCCTTCAAACATGGGTGCTTTTTTATCAACTCCATAGCCACTTGTTCCTGATGCTTGTTTGTTGGGTATACGCTGAAGGAAAACATAGCCAACTAGGGCAGTTGAGATGGCACTGATCATCTCCCTCGGAGGATCAAGCAGTGTACCGTTTTCTCTGTACTTCTCGTTTGCTTTGGCAAGTCTCAATTCCACATCATAAGAAAATGTTGGAATAGGGAAGGGAGAGGGCCACTCTGAATTTTCACGTGTTCTAAGAGGCAGACTTGAGGAACTTTTACTGGAGCTTGTTGACGGTGAGGATGCCATACTGGCAGTGTCCAGTGAGGACATATCAGAAACATCATCAGAAACAGCAGGTGCTTGGCTGATAACTTTCAAAACAGCTCTTTCAGGGGGAAGATCAGATATGGCAGTGAGATTACAGAGCTCGTTATCTTGATCAAGCTGGAGATTTTTACGCAAAATGTCTTTCAGGTGATCAACTGAATTCAAGGCTTCAGGAACATTTAATCTTCTGATGTTATCAGGACTCAGAACAATACGGAACAACATGTTCTGCAGAAACAACAGGACAGAACAATTAGCGAAGCCACTACTTCACACTACTACAGTTCAGACTCAAAACATTACAATAAATATTCATTCAAACATCACAAATATACTACATCTGCTGTGTTTGTCAACTGCTCCAATTATAGTGGAGAAGGATAATCAATGGAGAAGAAACCTATATAAAGATATCATTGCCTTTCCTTGAACTGGATATGAAATTAGAGGGACGTAATCATTAAGATCCTTTGGTTCAAGAATTTCAGTTGTGTCCATCTCAGAAATCTCACAACACCTGTAATGCTCAACATACCATGAGGCCAACCTTTTGCAGATAAAAGACACACTGTTTCCATTAACGAGTATACTGAGAATTTTGAAAAACTCTGGCAAACCACCTAGATCTCCAGATGACAAAATCATTCCCTCACTGTAGTGAATACCATGCAGATGTACATCTGAGATAAGGCCAACAACCTGCCTATTAGGGTACTTTTTCTGTACTGCAGCCTTTTGGTGCACATGTTCTGATGTTCTTTACTTTCTGAACAGAGAGGGCTGGGGGAAAGAGACTGGACTGCTGAGAAAATGAGCCATCATCAACTGGTGTTTTGTTGCCAAGGTCAGGAGAATGTTTTTAAAATTGTGAACATCATTGACAATGCCCTTGAAATAACCATGTTTGGCTTCAAATCTCATTGTCCACATTTCCAACAATGGGCCAAAGCACTGAATAAGGTGAGCATAGTGCTCAACATAATGATGTTTAGGCTTGAATTGGAAATCAGGAAATGTTTCCTGAATCAACTTTCTGTAGTCAAGAATCTTTCTCTCTAACCAGGCTAGAGAGGCTGATGAAAACTTTGATGAGACCACCAGCTCAACTATATCCTTTAGGTCCATCAGGATCTCCCATGATGGCTCCTGCTCTGGCACATAGTGACCGATTATTAATGGCAAGAGACGAAGCAATGCCCAGTTCTCATGTCCATTCCCTCCTATGTCTTTCTTGGCAAAGCTAGACTTTTTGATGATTTTCGGTTGGTTGGTCTTATCAGAGTATTTATATGGGAAGGACTTTATACACTTGTTGAAAACCTTGAGACTGAAAAATCCCTTCTTAATCAGTTCCTTCAAACAGACAGCCAATTCATAACGCACAATGCCTTCAAATAAATCATGCAATAGATTGGGGGAAACCCTTTGACAGGGTGAAAGTAAGCTAAATGCTTTGTGAGGACACACTCTCTCTTCACACCCATCTTATGAGCAAGTTCATCACTGTCTTTCAGCTCCTCAATGATTGAATTATGGTTTTCAATTGTTCTTAGTGGAAAAGAATGGGCATCCTTAGTCTGTATTTCATGTTTGCTGACCAGGCAAAACCTACAGGGATTTTCAACCAGAAAGCTTTCTTGAAAGCCACCAAGACTATGAGCCCCAAGATTGTCAGCACATACACAATACACGGTTCCCTTAACATGAGTATTGAGATGCTTGACAAACACTCCTTGCTGTTCTAGATGGCATAGATCTCTCAGCAGAGGATGGAGAAACCGGTCATAGCCAAACCTCTTCACATCATTGCTGTTACCCAGTAGGGCAAGCTGTATTGCGTTAAGCGTGGAACAGAATTTCGCTGGTAAATTTAGCAGTACCCAATACACAACCGTGATCTTGTGGCCCGATCTTGATGTCCCCAGGGGATTACAGGGCTCAAACTCATCTATGTAGAGAGCAATTGAAATAGCATGCACTTCAGAGCCTAAGAGTGAATTCTCTTTGAAATACTGCCCACTATGCGTCGACTCGTAAAATCCTGATTCATCCTTAGTGAAAACAGATCTTTCCAACACATCCTCCCTATTCAGCAATACCTCAAGAACGTTTTGCACTGACACATAAGCAAAGCTATTTTTGTGCAATCTGTCGTACAGATATTCAACTGGGTCGATGACTTGAAAATGCTTTTTGTAATAGGTTACTCACCTATGTTCTGTTGAAAGGCTGCCTTTCTCTGCAGTGTTGGCATGTAAAGGATCCGTATTACGTATAGCCTCAATTACCTGTTCAGAAAGCTTCTCAGCTAATGCATCATCACACCGCTTTAAAATATCTTTGATCAATTCCTTTGAGGCAAGCCTTGTGAATGACACCAAATCACTAAAACCATCCAATATTTCCTGAGTTGCTCTTTTTGTGATGTGCAATATAGTCTGCATGTACAGCAGCATTGAGGCAAGTTTGTGTTCAAGTTTCTCAAAGTCAACTGGATCAGGATAAGTCGTTTCATTCACAAAAGGATCAAAGTCTAAAAAACTCAGATCATCAGTGGAAGGATCATCTTCAAACGACAAGATTGTTTCACAGTTGCCTGACACTTCTTGCTGAGATGTCACAGATGGACTAAAATCTTCAAGGGAATACGCTTTATGTTTCCTTGATATGTGGCTACTAAATGTAGAAAGAATGTTGGTTGTAACCATGCAATTCCTAAAAGGACACTTCACAGATCCGTGTCTCCTCAAGTGACATTTGATGTGGCTTAAAAATGTGTTTGGTCCACAAATCTCTCTAAAATCGCAGGTCTCACATGTAAAAAACAACTTGGCTGCTTGTTGCGGAATTGCTCTGTGCACTCTAGACAAATGACACTTCAACGCACCTGTGGTTTTAAATGTGCACGGACACTCAGGGTAAAGACAAGGCAGTGACCAAGAGCGTCCTTGGTAGTGGCACAATCTGTCGTGTTTCAGGAGTACTGTGGTTACTGGGATGTTCAAACTTACACAGTTTGCATTGCATTCCAAATCTGCAAATCACAAAACATGTCATATGATAAGTTGTTTTATTCAATCGTTCAATATTACATAAACATAAAATTAATTATATTAGTCAGCTTTTGACTACAAATGATACAGGTTAACAGTCACTATGCTCACATTACTATTAATATATTTAACATTGTCAAGTTTCACGCTAGCCCTGTGATGACCTGGCGACTTGTCCAGGGTGTACCCCGCCTTTCGCCCGTAGTCAGCTGGGATAGGATCCAGCTTGCCTGCGACCCTGTAGAACAGGATAAAGCGGCTACAGATAATGAGATGAGATGAGATGAGTTTCACGCTATTAGTAAAAGAACAGCTGAAGAACAATTAGATAGTTTGCTTTGCTGTAGGACTAGCCTACAACACAATTCCAGCAGGGAGGCAGATTAGCTCGCTGAATGTACAAAGTGAACATGCTGTGCATGACTTGCCTATTGTGGCGCACTCTAAACTAGGCTGCAATACCACTGAAACGCTTGCCTAAATCAATCTTAACATGAAACGCTATCCTGATTAAAACTAATACATCAAAATCAAAATACACTACATGGACTTTGACAGTTAAGTTCAACCCTCAAGAGCTAGCTAAAACTTGGCACGTGCAGTTAGTTTTCCCTCCTTGCAAGTGCACAACCCAATTAAACTCCTCTTTGATATTGCCATGGTATTTGGGATCAGAATTTGGTAAATGCGATCAAAATAATTATCTCGAACCATCACAACCACAATGCAACTCCTGATTTTACCAAGTAATGCGCAAACAAACATAGAAGTTTGTCTCGGAGTTCATTCATCCTGCTGTGATATGCCCCGCCATGTGCCTGTGCCAACAACGACCGAAATGGGCATGGACAGAGATTATATCTAGTCACGCTCATGTTAATTTTGCTTTGGGAGTCAGTTTAAACAGAAGTGCGAGGAAAATTTCCAACATGAAATAATTTGTTCACCAAGGTCACACCAATTCGATTAGTTGGTTCTCAGAATCGCCGCTTCAAGAAAATGCAAAATGAAAAATAAAATAAAATACTGAAGACTGCAGGTTGAGGTCACGTGATGTCGAAAATCAATCAAATCGCCCCTTTCACTTTAGATAAAGACTTGTGGAAGAAACATGCCTGTGGAGGGGAATCCTGCAAAGCCTGTGTTTGTGATTGTTAGGCTAGTCAGCAAACAGAAGCATAAAATCTTTCACAGGTGTGTCAAAATTCAAGAGGGCACGTTGATGAATATTCATCTCGGTTAAATTGATCGCGGAGTTTTAGTCACATAGGCTACCGTCCGCGTATCTGGTGAAACAGCGCGATCTTGTTCTAATGCTATTAGTCACAAGACTGTTGTTTCAGACTTTTATTTTCAATTATCTTTAATGCATATGGGTGGAAATAAGATAAGCTATTAAAAGAGCCATATGAAATGTGTAACAATAATGTATTGTCTTTGTTTTGTTTGTCTATCAGACCCTCCAGGATTTCACGATGTTGCAATTTGCAACATCAACGCAAATTCAACCAATCGCCGCGAATTCAGGGCGGTGTTGCAATTATATCCAATCACCGCAACTTTCCCGCAAATTTGACCAATTGTTGGTGTCGTCTTGAGGTGACGTCGACAAACTACCTTCCGCCTTACTTCCGTGTATACGTTCAAGAGAAGCAGCATGTGTGAGTCAGTGTTTATGTAGGCTTAAATTCTGTTACTGAAAGTGTGTTGTGTTTACAGTGAAGGACTGTGTGCACTTTACATTTTTTTTTACTTAATACAAGAAATTAATGGATGCCAACATTTTTGCCAAAATGGTATTTTATTTTCCATTGTTTAGGCAGCTTCAGCATCATACTGTGAGATTCTGTTCAAATTGTTTTTTTTTCCTTCTATGAAACCTGAGCTATTTATTTTATTAGTTTATAATTATTGTTTAATTTAGTCTTCAGGAGAGACTGCCTGCACACAGTACTAGTATTAATAGTTTTTTTATCATAATATAGTAATTTTTTTATCGCGAGGTTAACGCTCTGTGACATGATGCCACACCCCGCACAGCCAGAGTCCTCTGCCCTCCCCCGAAGAGCCACGGTGCTCGGCTTAGGTTTCGTTTTCCCGTCGGCGGCTCCAGCCCCAATTTGCAGTGGCTGTGACAAGACGTGTTATGCTCTGCAATAAAAAAAAAAAACACTGGTACAACCAGTGTTCGAACTATGCCGATATTTTCGGGGGGGGGGGGGGGGTGTCCCTTTTTTTTCCCTTGGGGGGTGCTTGTGCTTGTCTCAGAGCGCGGATCTCCATCGCCGCTCACTTCGGATATGCAAATGCTTCCCGTTACACACGATTGCTATGTCAATAAACATCATTTTGCCAATATTTTAGAGACCCCCCAACATTTCCCAAATCATGTTTTCAAGGGATCTCATGTCTGTTTCAGGAGATCTCGGATCCCCCGAGTACCCCCGTAGTTCGAACGGTGAGCAAGCCCATTCACTTTATTATGCTGATAAGAGAATTACAATGGTTTTTCATGTGACAAAAATGTGCGATTAAACTGCGATTAATCACGAGTTAACTATGACAGTTGCGACATTAATTCGCGATTAAATATTTTAATCGCTTGACAGCACTAATTTTAAGGTAACTTCATGTTGTGCTGTGAGGTTCTCTGCACTTTAACTTTTGAACCAACAGGTGCATTTGGATCAGTAAAGCCTATTTTTCTGCATTTCTGTAGTCCTGGTAATCTTTTATATTGGTAAAGTTGTTTATAGGACCATTTCTCAGTGCCTTTGTTTTTTTAATCAATAGTTTTTCAGTAATAACTTATCACTCAATTTTAATCACAAAAAGAGAAAATTGCAACAATTTCTTGCAACTTTCACTTCCTCCCGCAATGTAATCGCAACAAAAACCTAAAAAACACCGCAACTTTCATCGCAATTTTTTGGAAAACCTCTCGCAACATCAGACATTTTAGCCTGCAACAATCAAAAAAAAGGCCCGCGAAATCCTGGGGGGACTGAAAAAAGGCCCGCGAAATCCTGGGGGGACTGAAAAAAGGCCCGCGAAATCCTGGGGGGACTGAAAAAAGGCCCGCGAAATCCTACGGGGACTGAAAAAAGGCCCGCGAAATCCTGCGGGGACTGAAAAAAGGCCCGCGAAATCCTGCGGGGACTGAAAAAAGGCCCGCGAAATCCTGCGGGGACTGAAAAAAGGCCCGCGAAATCCTGCGGGGACTGAAAAAAGGCCCACGAAATCCTGCGGGGACTGAAAAAAGGCCCACGAAATCCTGCAGGGACTGAAAAAAGGCCCGCGAAATCCTGAGGGGACTGCTCTATTACGAAAGCCCTCTATTTCCACCGCTAATTTTACCATCAGAGCATTTTTTTTATTTTTATTTCACTCGCTCACTTCATATTTTTCCTGAAAAAATCCGAGAACCAACTAATTAAATTGGTGTGGCCCAAAGCTTAGGTCAAGCTAGCCATTGGACCTGCCTAGCATAGCCAACCACAATGCGATGGCGATAGCACTGCCTTAAAGTTTTGCAAATAGCAACAAGACTACTCCGACATGTACATCCTGAAACTATATGATTTATAACTTAATAAATCGAAAACTAGGTTAAATTGTATAAAAAGGCAATAATCCATCTTACCTTGAGGAAGTCAAGCAGCCACGGACTTCTCACTCCACCCGACGGTTGAAACTTTCGAACTTGTGAAGTGCGCATGCGCAGTGGCATCGGTTAAGGGGCGTCAATCAGCACTTGAATATAAGTTCACTTAACTTAATTTTCCAATTCCTATGAACTTGTGGTGAAGGAAAGGCGTCTCAACTATTTTTTTAGTTACTTGAACAATTAGAAGGGAAATTTGTTCATTCAACTTAGAATCCTTTTTTCACTCAACAATTTTGCAAGTTACATTTTTTACAGTGCACTCTCACCTATGGTCACGAGCTATGGGTAGTGACCGAAAGAATGAAATTGCGGATACAAGTGGTAGAAATGAGGCGGCACGGTGGTGTAGTGGTTAGCGCTGTCGCCTCACAGCAAGAAGGTCCTGGGTTCGAACCCCGGGTCCGGTGAGGGCCTTTCTGTGTGGAGTTTGCATGTTCTCCCCGTGTCCGCGTGGGTTTCCTCCGGGTGCTCCGGTTTCCCCCACAGTCCAAAGACTCTCCCAAATGACCAAGCTTCTCACCCTGTCTCTAAGGGAGAGCCCAGCCACCCTGCGGAGAAAACTCATTTCTACCACTCATCTAATCTCATTATCTCTAGCCGCTTTATCCTTCTACAGGGTCGCAGGCAAGCTGGAGCCTATCCCAGCTGACTACGGGCGAAAGGCGGGGTACACCCTGGACAAGTCGCCAGGTCATCACAGGGCTGACACATAGACACAGACAACCATTCACACCTACGGTCAATTTAGAGTCACCAGTTAACCTAACCTGCATGTCTTTGGACTGTGGGGGAAACTGGAGCACCCGGAGGAAACCCACGCGGACACGGGGAGAACATGCAAACTCCACACAGAAAGGCCCTCACCAACCACGGGGCTCGAACCCGGACCTTCTTCGAAACCACCGTGCCGCCCACACACATATATATATTAGTGCTGTCAAGCGATTAAAATATTTAATTGCGATTAATGTCGCGACTGTCATAGTTAACTCGCGATTAATCGCAATTTAATCGCACATTTTTGTCACATGAAAAACCATTGTAATTCTCTTATCAGCATAAAAAAGTGAATGGGCTTGCTCACCGTTCGAACTACGGGGGTACTCGGGGGATCCGAGATCCCCTGAAACAGACGAGATCCCTTGAAAACATGATTTGGGAAATGTTGGGGGGTCTCTAAAATATTGGCAAAATGATGTTTATTGACATAGCAATCGTGTGTAACGGGAAGCATTTGCATATCCGAAGTGAGCGCGTGATGGAGATCCGCGCTCTGAGACAAGCGCAAGCACCCCCCAAGGGAAAAAAAAGGGACCCCCCCGAAAATATCGGCATAGTTTGAACACTGGTTGTACCAATGTTTTTTTTTTTTATTGCAGAGCATAACACGTCTTGTCACAGCCACTGCAAAGTGGGGCTGGAGCCGCCGATGGGAAAACGAAACCTAAGCCGAGCACCGTGGCTCTTCGGGGGAGGGCAGAGGACTCTGGCTGTGCGTGGCGTGGCATCATGTCACAGAGCGTTAATCTCGCGATAAAAAAAATTATTGCCGTTAAAAGTGAGTCAAGTTAACGCGTTAATAACACAACATTTTTGACAGCACTAATATATATCGCAATAGCCATGCAGTCTGGTTAGTCAAATGACTTTCTATGGATTTTCCCGCCAAGTTGCCGTAGCCTTGTCCACAGCTAAGGTTAACATATAGCTAGTTAATTTGGACACTGTTAGTTAGCATGTAAAAATGGAGTTACGCTAACACAAATAACATTAACTTATCTGAAGTCCTTTCTGAAATGTTTTAGCATAATCTTGCCAAATAAACAAAATGTAGAAATTTTTCTTTTCTAGTAGCGTTAGCTACCCAATATGATTTTGAATTTGGAAAGAGTTTGCTAGCATGTCAGGTGGAGTTTCACTGACTAGCTAGCTTAAGGTTAAACCACCATGATGCACAGCATGAGTTCATTTTGTGAATTCACATTTCTGTCTTTGGTAACGGCATTATGTTTTGTAAGCGTTGTGTCAATAATACAGCGATGCGTTGACAGAAAATGTACTTTTAATACTTAAGTATTTTTAAAAGCAAGTACTTCAGTACAAATTTGACTGTACGACTTTCACTTGTATCGGATTAACATTTGACCAGTGGGATCTGTGCTTTGACTTAAGTAATGAAGTTGGGTTCTTTGTCCAAGTCTGGTGTATCATTCATTAAGAGTCACTGTAGGGCAATAATTAACTGCAAGTCCATAAAGAGCAACTGGCAAGTGGCCTAGTGGTTAGTGTGTCCGCCTCTCGATTGGGAGATCGTGAGTTTGACTCATGGTCGGGTCCATGACCAAAGGCCAAAGACTGTCATAAAAAATGGTACCTACTGCTGTCTGGCAAGGCACACTGCAATATAGATGTGAGTGGGGAGTCAAACTCTTGTGGTTACCAGAGGACCCCCCCCCCCCCCCCCCCCCCCACTGTAACCCTAGCTATGTAATAAGCGAGAGGCCGAGGGAAACGGAAATCGGTGCCACATAGCGTGAGAAGGACTTTGGCCATAAAGAGCAGGATAATTGCTCTGTGAATAGCTTATCATTTTTTTAGTTATTAATAGCTCTAAATGATGAAGTGGATGACTAATAAAGATACACACACTTCGTGCTTCATTGTCTAAGCAGCTCTGCTGTTATGTCTAAAGGGGAGTGTTTGAGATGAACAGACAATTCATTCCAGGAATGTAAGAAAGGTATAACATGGATTGAGCTGATAAGCAGTGAGGAGGCAAAGGGCAGCTGGAAACAGCAAACCAGACAAGACACCTTTACACTTTTATTATGCTGTGAATGAAGCTGTGTCCAGATTGAAGTTGATTATTTTCCTATAACAGCATGTCCCCAAGTATTTTATTCCTCTTACACCACAACAGCAGTGAATGAGGCCACTAATAGCAATCTGTCAGAGCTGCTATTATAGAAAATTAATCAACACCTTCTGACCAATCAGAATCCAGAATTCAACAGTGCCATGGTGTAAATAGTTCTCTCTGAAAGACGGGTCTGATATCTTCTATTTAAACTGGTTCTGGTTCTGCAAAATCAAATATGTATAGTGAAGGATTTATAGTGAATGATGATTTCAGGATTCAATAACAAAAATAACTGGAGCCTAGACAAAGTGCATTGCTTTATTCAATCTCAACAACTTTCAGTACATTAATTATCACACCAGAAACAGCAGTGTGCCTGAAGTTTGATGCTGACGTTTTGATTTTGACTCACATTCCTCTTCACGCAGTACCGCTGACTAGCGTGCTAACTTTCTAAGATTATTGGACTTCCTGCTCGCCACCTGAATACTGTGTACGAGCAGCAGGCTAGCGGCCTGGCTCGTCGAATTCTTAAGGACTCAACTCATGCTTTGTTCCCGGCATTTGAGCAGCTGTCATCTGGTCGGAGGTTCCGCTGTCCGGCCTGTAAGACCCAGAGGAGGAGAGCAACCTTTGTTCCAAGTGTTATTCTCCTCCTGAACTCTAAGAAGTCTGAAGGCAAGGCAAGGCAAGTTTATTTCTATAGCGCATTTCAAACACAGTGGCAGTTCAATGTGCTTTACAGAGGTAAAAGCAAAACAGTAAGCAATAGAAAATAAAATTACATAAAATAAAGGGGGAAGAAGAGAGAAAAAAATAATAAGAATTAAACAGTAGTAGAAATAAAATAATAAAATGAAGTAAATGTTCAGTAAAAAAAACAGCAGAATAAAACAGAATAAAAGTTAAGTAAAGTTTAAAACATGCAGAGACTATAAAAGTTAAGTAAAGTTTAAAACATGTAAAGATGACGATATTTATCAGTTAGCAGAAAGCATCTGTCTTTAGTCTAGATTTGAAGCTGCCAACAGCAGGAGCATTTTTGATGTCCTCTGGCAGTTGGTTCCATAGCTGTACTGCATAGTAGCTAAAAGCTGTTTCACCACACTTTGTTTTAACAACAGGTTTTACCAGTAAATTTTGCTGCTGCGATCTGGTAGATCTGATTGGGTTAGGCCGCTGCAACATATCAGAGAGGTAATTGGGCCCTGTACCATTTAGAGATTTGTACACCAGCAGCAATGCTTTAAAGTCAATTCTGTAGCTTACTGGAAGCCAGTGAAGGGACCTTAGAATTGGAGTAATGTGCTCTGTTCTTTTTGTTCGTGTGAGAACCCTAGCCGCTGCATTTTGAATCACCTGAAGTCGTTTGATGGTCTTTTTTGGCAGGCCTGTGAAAAGGCCATTGCAGTAGTCAACCCTACTAGAGATGAAGGCATGTATCAGTTTTTCCAGATCATTTTTTGACACAAGTCCTCTTAGTTTGGAAATGTTTTTTTTAGGTGATAAAATGCCGATTTAGTGATTGCTTTCATGTGACTGTCAAAGTTTAGCTCGCTGTCAATGAAAACACCAAGATTTTTAACCATATCTTTTGTTTTAATCCCCTTTGTGTCAAGAATAGTGGTAATCCTGAGTCTTTCATCTTTTTTCCCAGATAGAATTACTTCTGTTTTATCTGTGTTCAGCTGAAGAAAATTTTGTGACATCCAGTTGTTGATTTGATCGATACACTGGTAGAGACATTCAAGGGGGGCATAATCATTAGGTGATAGAGCAAAATAAATTTGGGTGTCATCTGCATAGCAGTGATACAAAATTGAGTTGTTCTTGATAATTTTTCCAAGTGGGAGCATATAAAGGTTGAATAGTAATGGTCCAAGGATCGACCCCTGGGGGACACCACAGGTCAAGGACATTGACGTTGAGGTACAATTTCCCATGGTAACAAAGAAGCTTCTATCTTTTAAGTATGATTTTAACCAATTGATAACTTTACCAGTCAACCCAACCCAGTGTTCAAGTCGATATAGCAGTATATTGTGATCAACAGTATCAAAAGCTGCACTGAGGTCCAGTAACACCAGGACCGATGTTTTGCCTGCATCAGTATTAAGACGTATGTCATTTATAACTTTAATCAGCGCTGTTTCAGTGCTGTGATTGGCACGAAATCCTGACTGAAAGTTATCAAAACAGCTGTTTGATATCAAGAAGGCAGTTAATTGATTGAAGACAATTTTTTCAAGGATTTTCCCGATGAATGGTAGATTTGATATTGCCCTGTAGTTGTTTAATACTGAAGCATCCAGATTATTCTTTTTAAGTAGGGGCTTTACAACGGCTTTTTTCAGGGACACAGGAACAATGCCAGTCTCTAGGGATGTATTTATGATCTGAAGCACATCTGTAATTATGAGGTGAAGAACAGACTTTAAAAAGTTGGTGGGCAGAATGTCCAATTCAGATGTTGAGGAACTGAGATTTTATACAGTTTTTTCAAGAGTCTCGTAATCAATCAAACAAAATTCTGACATTGTGTTGAAGTTGTCTGTCTGTGTCACTGGTGATTGCAACTTTTCAATTATTTGCAACTGAGATATATTATGAGCAATATTCTGCCGTATTTTATCAATTTTACCTTTGAAGAAGGATGCAAACTCATTGCATTTATTAACTGAGAGAAGTTCAGGTACTAATTGTGGTGGGGGATTAGTTAGCTTCTCTACTGTTGAAAATAGCGCACGGGCATTGTTCATATTCCTGTTGATGATGTTGGAGAAGAAAGACTGTCTTGCTTTACAAATTTCTTAATTATATTTACAAAGCATCTCTTTATGGATTTGATAATGGATCTGAAATTTAGATTTGCGCCATTTTCTTTCAGTCTTCCTACATTCTCTCTTTAGCAGTTTAATAGCTGGGTATTGCTTCCATGGTGCTTTCTGCTTGTCATTGACTCTTTTGATTTTGAATGGAGCAATATCATCCATAATTTGGGTCATATTTAAATTAAAAATTTCCAGTAAATCATCTACAGAGTCTGACATTTTGGTTGAGATCCGAGAGAGAGCTTGCTGAAAGAGAACACGTGTTGTCGTTTATGACTCTCCTACCCATAGTCGTTGAGCTGTTCTGAATGTGAGGAGACATACAACCCCGATTCCAAAAAAGTTGGGACAAAGTACAAATTGTCAATAAAAATGGAATGCAATAATTTACAAATCTCAAAAACTGATATTGTATTCACAATAGAACATAGACAACATATCAAATGTCGAAAGTGAGACATTTTGAAATTTCATGCCAAAGATTGGCTCATTTGAAATTTCATGACAGCAACACATCTCAAAAAAGTTGGGACAGGGGCAATAAGAGGCTGGAAAAGTTAAAGGTACAAAAAAGGAACAGCTGGAGGACCAAATTGCAACTCATTAGGTCAATTGGCAATAGGTCATTAACATGACTGGGTATAAAAAGAGCATCTTGGAGTGGCAGCGGCTCTCAGAAGTAAAGATGGGAAGAGGATCACCAATCCCCCTAATTCTGCGCCGACAAATAGTGGAGCAATATCAGAAAGGAGTTCGACAGTGTAAAATTGCAAAGAGTTTGAACATATCATCATCTACAGTGCATAATATCATCAAAAGATTCAGAGAATCTGGAAGAATCTCTGTGCGTAAGGGTCAAGGCCGGAAAACCATACTGGGTGCCCGTGATCTTCGGGCCCTTAGACGGCACTGCATCACATACAGGCACGCTTCTGTATTGGAAATCACAAAATGGGCTCAGGAATATTTCCAGAGAACATTATCTGTGAACACAATTCACCGTGCCATCCGCCGTTGCCAGCTAAATCTCTATAGTTCAAAGAAGAAGCCGTATCTAAACATGATCCAGAAGCGCAGACGTCTTCTCTGGGCCAGGCTCATTTAAAATGGACTGTGGCAAAGTGGAAAACTGTTCTGTGGTCAGACGAATCAAAATTTGAAGTTCTTTATGGAAATCAGGGACGCCGTGTCATTCGGACTAAAGAGGAGAAGGACGACCCGAGTTGTTATCAGCGCTCAGTTCAGAAGCCTGCATCTCTGATGGTATGGGGTTGCATTAATGCGTGTGGCATGGGCAGCTTACACATCTGGAAAGACACCATCAATGAATGCTGAAAGGTATATCCAGGTTCTAGAGCAACATATGCTCCCATCCAGACGACGTCTCTTTCAGGGAAGACCTTGCATTTTCCAACATGACAATGCCAAACCACATACTGCATCAATTACAGCATCATGGCTGCGTAGAAGAAGGGTCCGGGTACTGAACTGGCCAGCGTGCAGTCCAGATCTTTCACCCATAGAAAACATTTGGCGCATCATAAAACGGAAGCTACAACAAAAAAGACCTAAGACAGTTGAGCAACTAGAATCCTACATTAGACAAGAATGGGTTAACATTCCTATCCCTAAACTTGAGCAACTTGTCTCCTCAGTCCCCAGACGTTTACAGACTGTTGTAAAGAGAAAAGGGGATGTCTCACAGTGGGAAACATGGCCTTGTCCCAACTTTTTTGAGATGTGTTGTCATCATGAAATTTAAAATCACCTAATTTTTCTCTTTAAATGATACATTTTCTCAGTTTAAACATTTGATATGTCATCTATGTTCTATTCTGAATAAAATATGGAATTTTGAATCTTCCACATCATTGCATTCCGTTTTTATTTACAATTTATACTTTGTCCCAACTTTTTTGGAATCGGGGTTGTAGAAACATCAGAGAAAACACAGAAATGATCAGATAATGCCAGGTCAACAACAGTAGTAGAAACAGTAAGACCCTTTGCGATGACAAGGTCAAGGGTATGACCACGAGAGTGGGTCGACCCCTGTACATGTTGTACTAGGTTGAAGTTGTTAATAAGTGCAAGTAGTTCTCTGGCATAAGTGTTTTCAGGATTATCTACATGCAAGTTAAAATCCCCAGATATAATAAGACAGTCAAACTCTAAGCAAATGACTGACAACAGTTCACCAAACTCTTCCAGAAAAACTTTGGCTGAATGTCTCGGAGGCCTGTAAATAGTTAATAACAATATGTTAGGAGAGCATGTAACAAGTGCACATAAGTGTTCAAAGGATGTAAAATCACCAAGTGAGGACTGTTTACATTGAAAAGAGGCTTTGAATATATTTGCGATCCCTCCACCTTTCCCCTGTCGGGTAGCACTCATGAAATTAAAATTTGGGGGAGCTGCTTCAATAAGGGTGGTAGCACTCTTTGCTTGATCCAGCCATGTTTCAGTTAGAAGCAAAAAATCAAGATTGTGTTTGCAAATAAGATCATTAATTAAAAATGACTTGTTTGAAAGTGATCTAACGTTCAGAAGAGCTAGCTTTACAGAAAGTCTAGAAGTAATGTCCGCTTGGGCACTCTGATGTTGTTTTGAAACAGGAAGGAGACTAGACTGGTTTACCCCCTGGGTTAAATATGCTCTATGTTTTATTTATTTATTCATTTATTTATTTATATTGATCCACATCAGCTTCCCCTTCACAGAAGGGTGCTGTTCTCCCTCTGGTCAAACTTACAATTCCTTAAATTTTTTTTTAACATAGACATGCATTTTTACAGACTGTACAAACAAAAACATAAAATAAAAACAAAAGAGGAAATAAAATTTGTTTCAAATATGTTGGTCCCATCAATTAGTAAAAGTACCACATATCCTATTTATAGAGGAACAGAAAATAATCATATATTTTGAGTAAACAGATACAGTTTTAATTTAATTTTAAAAGCTTTCTCATTTACTTCATTAACCAAAAAACAGGGTAAAGAATTCCACGCTAACATTCCTCTATAATGCAGTGTTCTCTGCCCAACCCCTGTTCTATACGCAGGCGACAAAAATCTTCTCTGTACTGAATGTCTTGTAAAGTATGTATGTATATTACTAGAAAACATCAAGGATTTAAACAAAGTAACAGGACACTTTGTCATATGTTTTCTATTTCTTATTAACACAGGAATAGAGAATGGCATATGCATACTGGGTCCCAGCTTGTTTTCAAAACTACACCCAATGCAGGGACCCACAGCACATCATACAAGACTCTCTGTATGTTCCATGAGGTTGGGAGGAGGAAGGATTGGAGATGTCATGTATTTTTTAGATGGTGAAAAAGAATGGTAGCCAGCTGAAAGTCCTGGGCGAACACAATTCAGTCTGTTGGTTGATTTTCGATGAACTGGGTACACTGCTTGTCGTGAATGATTTGGGCTGGAAAAAGAAAGTGCAGCCATTGGCAGCAGTCTCTGCATACTTTTAGGGAAATCTATGCAGGGGGGAGACGGAGATGGTACAACAAAGTCAGAAGAGCGAGACTGAGATCGGGACTTTGGTGAGGTCTTTGTGAATGTTTCCAAGACAGTTACAATAACTTAAGTCTTCTGTACAATACTCTAGTGCAATATCACATGTCCTGATGTGCAATATTACAATATCACCTTGTCACTTTAAGTACAATGTCACTCTAATCATATTGTCATTTTAATTTTATCCACGCGTCATTTTATTTATTTGCCATATTTTATCTGCTGCCTTTTTTTTTTTTTTTACTTTGTTCCTGGCAACAGGCCTGCCATTGTACATTGTACATAATACACTGTTTTTTTTTTGTTTTTGCCCACCCATTTTTGTGATTTTATTCTTTTTGTGATTTTATTTTCTTGCTCTTTTAATGTACCGCTCTTCACCCTTCTAATTGCCCTTCGGGGATAAATAAAGTTTTGTCTAAGTCTAACTAGCTGGTTTGCTAATCAGCTCTTGGAGTAAAGTAGCAAAATTTTAATTAGCCTACCGCCATGTACAAATGGAAAAGATAGAGTAATAAAACCTTTTTTGAAATGTTATCATTTTGCTATAGTACATATTTTACTGCTCATGTTCATGCTTCATAATATCTGAGAACATCCCACTCCTCAGGATCATTCTTTAAATGTACCGTTAATTGTCTTCAGATGTAACGTGCTGCTGTGGCAAAGATGTTTTTTTAATGTTTCTGAGTCCTGTCCATTACAGTGGGGTAAAAATAATAATTAATCAAAAGTGCTGATAATCCTAAAAGTGCAAATGTGATTTGAAGTGAAATGCGGTAGAACAATAAAACCTGTTTGTGTGGGTCAGTCAGTGTGATTTACACAATTTATTTTAATCGAGTTTATAAAGTTATCATTTATACATTTAGAATATACATTTACTTGTTAGTGAAGGTTTAATTAATTAAAAAACGTTACAGTTGAATAAATGTATTATGTCTAAATATCGCCACCTTGTGGCCGATTAAGGAAACAACACATACGTCATTCATGGGAACTTTTCAGGTAATTTCTTTGGAATGTCGGAATTAAAACATGAAAAATATTTTATCGTATGATAATGCCGTAAAAATTATATATTCCGACTATTTTGTTTGAATTTAAGTAATTATCCATTATTTAAATGATCACCTTTCCACGTTAAATCCTAATTTACTTGACCAGAATGCTAAAATATGGACGTTAATAAATTATACAAAGTACTTTTTGTATTTTTGAACGTATTTTAACACTTTCTCAGACCAGCGCGCCTTCTGAGGCATAAACACGATTAGCATGCTATCTAGCAGCCAAGTACTTCTGTCACCATGACAACAAGCCAGGTGGCTGAGTTCCAAATCGCGTGCCATTTAAGTGTGAACGTAGTTTTGCCGGCCTGCACAAATGGCGTTTGCTTTTCTTTCAGTGTGCGGTTTGGAACGCGCCCCGTCACGAGCGCCTATAAACTGGGGGAAATGGCGGCAGTTTGCAGGTGCGCGCGCGCCAACATCTGATCCAACATGGCGGCTTGTGCTGTTCAGCTGGTGAGCTGCAGTGAGCGGCTGCCTCTCACCACTGCGCTTTATTGATTGATTGATTTTAAACTCAAAAACTGTCGCATTTAATGATTCAATTTCGACCTTAGATACACAATATACTCAATGTGTTGTGTTTTTGACTGCTTTGTGGCTCACTGCCAGAAATTGTCAGTCTGAGGCATTATTATTATTGTTATTATTGTTATTATTATTATTATTCTTGACAGATTGACAAACGGCCTAGGACAATAGTTGAGAAAAGAGAGACCCCAGTGGTACTTGTGAGGAAAGAGCTGCATGTAAAGCATCCATTACAAAACCGGTTTGTTAAAACAAACTGAGAACTCACATTTTCATACCAATGTATCCTCAACAATCTTGAGTTTTTCATGTGTTTTATCATGAAATGAAGTCTGTCTTGTGGTCTTGAAACGTGTTTTTTTTGTGTGTGTTTTTCATCAAGCTGGGCTTTGTGGTTCTACAAGAATGATAAGAACAAAATGTGGCAAGATAATTTGAGACTCATCACCAAGTTTGATACTGTTGAGGATTTCTGGGGGTAAGTTTGGAGCGAGTGGCACACAACTACATCTTCATGTTGCATTACAGGCATTTAGCAGGCGCTTTTATTCAGGGTGTTTTCACACCTGGTCCCCTTTAAAGGAACCAGACTCGGTCCTCTTTAAGTGGACCAAAAAGTGGACCAACAGAAAAAGAACTCGGTTCTTTTTGTGTTCACACTGAATTTATTACAAAGAGGACTGGGTTCTCTTTCTGGTCCAGTTAAGCTTTGATGGGGCCTCAGTCCTCTTTCTGTTCACACCAGGTCCTCTAGAGCCCTCAGACCCCCAGTGCATGGAATTCTGGTTAATTTTCTCTTGAATCAAAATGTCTGCTGCCATGCTTGCCCTGCTGTATTATTTGATCAAAATAGTGTGGATTAAGGAAAATAAATGTTATATATGTATTTATATTAATATAATAAATATATATAAAAAAATAAGTTATATTATTGTGGCCGACTCATCAGTCAGTAAGTTCAGAGAACTGTAAAGCGGCTGTGGTAAGTTCCAAAAGGAAGTTGAGTTTCCCTGCTACAGTCACGTGACCAACTACGGCAAACGAAGAAGGTTAAACTACAGTGAAAAAGGCAAAGTGAACCCGGTGCGCTTTTTGTTCACAAATCGCAGATTAGGCGAACCGTACCATTGATTTTTAGCAAACCGTACTGAGACCACCTCCTGAGGTGGTCTCAGTTCGGTTCGCTTTAAAGGGCTCTGGGTACGGTTGGAGTGTTCACATATGCGCAAAAAATGCTGAGTCATCGATCTGAGTTCGGTTAGATGGCTGAAAGGGACCAAGTGTGTGAACACCCTCAGAGTGACGTACAACATACCTGGAGCAGTTGGGGGTTAGGTGCCTTGCTCAAGGGCACTTCAGCCATTCCTGCTCGTCTAGGGATTCAAACAGGTGACCTTTTGGTCCCAAAGCAGCTTCTCTAACCATTAAACCATGGCTTCATCCAAATCCACTTTCTTTTATATAAGAAATCCTGAAAGATGAGCTTGATGGAGCAGAATTCCCAGGAATCAGCTCAGAAGTGGGATCCTTCATGAGGAAGTGTTATGTTGATGCAAACCTTCTAAATGATCTACAAGTCCTCTCAAACTATGGAGAAACTACACATGAATTAAATATCCATCAGCAAGTTCGGTTCCAATTTATAAGATGCAATCTGAGCTGTGTGAGTTATTTGAGATGATGGGGCTCAGTAACTGTTGAAGGGTTTGTAAGTGAATAGCTGATCTGATCTCTTGCTGGGTTTATTATACGTTTACACGCTCATGTTTGAGAAGAGTTGATCAAGTGATGTACAGATTCATTGCATTGGCTCAGGGCCCAATGCAAAGGCAGATAACGCTAACACTGCACAGTATCTCCATGAGTCAGACGTCACTAATAAATGAACACTGGCATTGAGACAGCTCCGTCTCGGATCATGTTGAGTTGTTGGCTGCTTTCAATGTAGTTTTCATACATCAGCTCGTTCGTCACATGTCGATCACACGTGCTCAACTTACAACAAGAGCAAGTCCCTTCATGCGGAGGTGGCGTAGCACCATAAGGCAGGAGTGAATTGGCACATTAACACCAGCAGTCTGGCACAAGCATGGGTGTTTAGAGCACTTGTTCCTGGCATTAAACGCACTGTGTCAGGTTTCAGTTTACACTGTGTGGAGGAGGTAAAAAGAAAACCTTAAGGTTTTTAATGTGTAGTGTGAAGTGGGTGCTGAGTTCTCAGGGTTTTTTTCCTCCCCCTCCTTTCCTGCAGGTTGTACCATAACATTCAGATGGTCAGCAAACTTTCATCAGGATGTGACTATTCTGTGTTCAAGGTGAATGATGTTTAGCAAGATGACTCAAATCATTATAAAATTGATCTAAAAATCATGCCAAGTTTTATCATGACTTTTTTTTTAATGGAGGTGGTTGTTGATTGGAGACTTTTTTTTTTTTTTTTTTAACTGAAACAGCTTTAGATGGTGTGAGGGTTTGCTGTACAGTATGTTCTGAGGTTCTGACTCTGTCGAGTGTGTTTCCAATGCAGGATGGAATCAAACCTATGTGGGAAGACCGGAGCAATAAATGTGGAGGCCGTTGGCTCATTACCCTCTCCAAACAGCAGAGACACTCGGAACTTGACCGCTTCTGGCTGGAAACGGTAAGAGATGCACAATAATCCACACACACTTGACATACACTGCATTTGATTTAGAATTTTCTTGTGTTCTTTTGTGTTTAGACTTCTACATATGAATATTTAGCAGAAGCACTACTGTGTTCATATCATATAAACCAGGAAGGAAATCTTATTTTAACAAACCTTACAATTATTTATTTCCTCAGTCTTCGTTATATACAGATTTGTTGTGTGAGCCACAACAAGCCATCTTTAACGTGTTTACAGGAATAATTTTAAAGGTAGACAGCCTTTCAGATTTTAAGTGTAGGTCATTAAAAAGAATCTTCCCCGACACCTAATTATTTTTTAGTGACCGAAAGCTACTGAATTTGAATCAGACTTCTGGTTTTGAGGTTTTTTTTTTTTTTAAATATAAAAAAAAACTGAATTTTTAGTTATGTGGTCCTAAATTCTCCTGCTTCACCATGACCCAATTCAAGATAAATCTTGCATCACGTGGTGGGCTTTCCCTGTTCGCACAAGGCATTGTGGGATACAAATTTGAAACAGGAGAGGAAAATGCAGGACGAGTGTGCGAATGAAATGTGAAAGCCTGACTACAGTAATGGAAAGTGAGAAGAAAAGATGGTATATATGAAGGAAAGGAAATGCAGGACTAAACTAAAATATGGGCGCTCAGCGAGCACCTCGGTGTGGTCAGGTGTTCGTTTAGCGACAGAATGATGGAACTGTCAGTGCCCGCTCGAAGGGAAACCTGTAGATGGCAGTAATGCAACACTGTGGACGCCAGCTGCTGTAAAACCCAAAAGAAGGTAAACCTGCACATTTGCACACGGACTTCCTGACTGCGCGAAGCGAGTGAATTCATGCACATTTATTTGAGGGGATTGAAGCAAATAACTTCCCAGTCACAGAATGGCCTGATTATTTTGAGAGCGATTACAAAAATAAACTTGTATCACAATGACCACATTTCAGAGGGGACTAAATTTCACCAATTTTATGAAATTGAAAGGCTGTCTGTCTAGCTTTTAATAATTAATGTCATTTTTAGGGCACATATTGTACTTTTTGATGTCTATATTTTAATCAAAGGATTGAGCTACAATTTTAAGTGTCTTAAAGGTCAATTATATACATTTGAGACCCTTTCTCCATCAAGTGATTGAATTTATTTGGCCAAAAAGTTTAGGGAACATTTTTGATGGCTGTTCAGTGATGGGGAACAAATGTTGTAATGGTTGGCTTTTTTTTTTTAATTAATAAATTTTTCCATCAAATTCAAATGGGACTTGAACATCTAATTGCTTTGACAAAATGAGAAATTGTCCAAGTTGGTTGAGTGCTTCCAAATTATCTTTATGGAAAAAGTATAAGTGAAATGAAGGGTGAAATCCCACAAATTTAGGCTCAACCTTGCACCCCACAATTTGACTCCAGTTTTCTGGTGACCTTTCAGTTTAAACTGTTCCTCCTGCAGCTGTTGTGCCTCATTGGTGAGGGTTTCAGTCCTTACAGTAGAGATGTCTGTGGTGCCGTCATTAACGTTCGTGCCAAAGGAGACAAAATTGCTATCTGGACGACGAACACTGAGAACGCTGAGGCCGTAACATGCATCGGGTGAGTTAAACTTTTGCCGTCTGCTATTACACCTCTTCTGGATTGAGAGATTAGGATTCGAGTTTCAGCCAGATGTATGCAGTTCACTCTGCTGTAAATAATGATCATGGAAAACAGATTTGCGCTTAGCAACCTTAATGAAGCTAATTACCCATCACAGCGGAGAGTGGAGGACACTCTATGCACTCCAGCGCTGCTTGGATATGTGACATGGCCTTGGACTTCATCATGCAATGTTTTTAAAGCTGCATTGTGTGGTGTTAAACCCCTTGGGTACTGACTAATGGAAACCCTTCAAGCCACAGACTTAAGACTTGAATAAATAAAAAAAAAAAAAGTATGAGGCTGGAGGTATGAAATAAAAGTAGCGTGGAACCTCATTAGGAGTAACCAAAGTAGTACATCAGTTATACAATTACCTTTGCACAGTGAAAGGTGTTATTGGCGGGGGGGGGGGAGGCTTTCAGGGTGAAACGTGCTGTAAAAGTCCCAATTTCAGCTGACTGGGTGAAGGGTGGGGTACATGGACAACCATTCACACCTACTGGAACTTTAGAGTAGACAGTTGGCCTGTGGGAGGAAACCAGAGCACCTGGAGGGAACCCATGCAGGAGCAAGGAGAACATGCTAACTCTACACAAAGACCCCAGTCAGCTGTGAGGTTTGAACCCAGAGCTTTCTTGCTGTGAGGTGGCAGTGATGACCCCTACAGCACCATGCCGCCCGTCAGTGATTCTTTTTAAAATATTCCTCTCCACTCATTCCAAGAAGTTGTTTCCATTACAATGACTTGTTACAGGGACTTGTATGTAAGGAGTCTCCAGTGTCAGCACTTTACACTTTAGTCTGAGGTAAAGCTGTAATTAAACTTTCTGATGTCTTAAGGATGGAGTTTATGCTTCCTTTGCAGTTTCTCAGTAACAGAACAAGCTGCATTTCTCTCCCCTTCCCCCCCCCCTTAAGGGAGAAAAAGAAAAATGGTGGATTGACTTCAAGATGGCTGCCAAAACAATATGCGAGTTTATCTAATAAAATGTTACAGTATAATGCAGATACTGAAAGAAGGCTGTGTGTGTGTGTGTGTGTGTGTGTGTGTTTTTTAATATAAAGCCGGAAGTATAAAGAGAGACTCGGCCTTCCATCGAAGCTTGTGATTGGATATCAGGCCCATGCTGACACAGCCACCAAGAGCAACTCCATCACCAAGAACAAGTTTGTCGTCTGAACAGAAGCATTGCTGCGTCCTGTTCACATGTTGAGCACTTTTTTTTTTCCCCTCCTTTTCTATCACATTCACTTTTTTTTTTTTTTTTTTTTCCCCTTTTGCATCATCCCCCTATTAGGGGGTGAATGCTTTGGTCTATGACGTTTTTTGGGGGGTTGGTCCTTTCCTTTCCACTCCACAATAAAATTTTGTCTATGGTTGGTCTTGATGCACTCATGGTTATCCTTTCACAAAGATTGAAATGAATGAGACTCACAATTCTGTTGAACCCTTCAACTTTTATAAACCAAAAAAAAAAAAACTGTCATTAGAGGGTAGAGATAGGAAAACTTTTTTTTTTAATTTAAAAAAAATTTCTTGGAGTACTAGCACACCATTTAAACATGATTGATTTGATTATTAACAGTAGAAGCCCTAATTATAATACACACAAGTGCAGTTATGTGGTTGGCTTTCATAAGTAGCTTTAAGTGTTTAAAAGTCCAAGATCATGCCATGCTTTTTGCACATGGGCAGCCACTATGGTGTCTACGATGTGACATGATGTTGATAACCAGATATTGGAAGTTAAATGTAGCTGATTTATAAATAAACTTCTTAGGTTAGAGTTAGTCAGATGAAAGTGTTATCAAGTCCACAGGGAGAGTGGAGAAACCGAATATCTGTATGGGCTTTGGAAAAAGGACTATCCACAGCTGGGGAATGATTTCAGCAACGACTCATCTGATTATTCTAATGATGAAATCGGTGGTGCTTTGTAAGCACAAAGTCAGGAAGGCTGGGGAGGAAAAAGGGTTTGGCAGTGATCTGATGCGGAAAGCGTGCCAAGTGGAAAACTGACACTGGGTGTTTGTTTTGAAGAGTATGAACTTTTATGTGGTATAATACAGGCAGTCTCACTGCATTGTCTCACGGATAAACCTGGTTTGGAAATGTATATTGCACACAAGCCTGCAGTAGAAATGGACTATACATGTCAAGTTAGATGGCTTTTCCGTATTTATGGGAAAATGCTATTTTTTGGCTAATATGGCGCACACTTTTTTTTTTCATACGGGAAAATTACATTTTGTATCAAAGATTTTTTTTTTTTCCATTACTCGGAGAATTTTCTTAGCATTCACCATTTATTTTTTCAAACAAGCATGCCCAATGAAATGGAACTATTTTTGATTTATGTACAGTAGTTTTATAGTTATAAATTACTGGGAAAATGTTCAATTTAACTTCATAATTTATTAACATTTTCACTTATCCTTGTTTACATAACACACTTGATGTGGTTCAGTCATCTTTAGTTGGATCGAACACTGCTTGTGGTCTCGACACTTTTTTTTTTCTCAAATGGAACTTTTATAACGTTCATTTACTGTTTGACATGACTATATATAATTTATTACATGTAATCTATTTTAATTAGCATACCTACTTAGTACTGCTGTTATATTTCCAGTAATTTTCTTTGGTGGAACGTAATATTGTAGGTGATGTCAACACTTGTCAGATAGAACTTTGTGTAATTTTTATGAACTATTTAATATTAATGCATTTTATTTGCAAAAATTACATCAATAATTCTGGTATTTACTGATACAATGTATATTAAGTTTATAGTTCAGTCATTCTCTTTAGTAGATAATTGTTTACTTGACTGTACATATAGTCCTTTTTAATTCAGTTTTCTCTGGGATCTAAAATTTCTTTTTATTCAGTACGTGCTTATTTGATCCCATTAACTTGATGCAGTGTGATAAATATGCCTATTACAATAGGAGAGTATAATGTGGAATAAAACAATCGGTGCTTTGGATTATATATTGGAACTTTTTCTCGTGTATAAGGGCTCATGGGTGAACCGTATGTAAGGGAAAAGTACAGATTTTGTAAGGGCATGGGGAACTAAAGGTTGACATATGATATCTAAGTTGATCTTTATTGTCTCTTTACAGAGAAATTTGTCTTGAGCATACAAGAGCACTGGCATCACACACAGCATACACATCAAAAGACACATTGAACATACAGGGACAGCACCAGATGGGGAACTCGAATGACTAAATAGCCTATTGTATATAGAAACTGTTTTTATACAAGCTGTAAAGCACATTTATTTATTTACATACAACCCCGGGTGGCGCGGTGGTGTAGTGGTTAGCGCTGTCGCCTCACAGCAAGAAGGTCCGGGTTCGAGCCCCGTGGCCGGCGAGGGCCTTTCTGTGCGGAGTTTGCATGTTCTCCCCGTGTCCGCGTGGGTTTCCTCCGGGTGCTCCGGTTTCCCCCACAGTCCAAAGACATGCAGGTTAGGTTAACTGGTGACTCTAAATTGAGCGTAGGTGTGAATGTGAGTGTGAATGGTTGTCTGTGTCTATGTGTCAGCCCTGTGATGACCTGGCGACTTGTCCAGGGTGTACCCCGCCTTTCGCCCGTAGTCAGCTGGGATAGGCTCCAGCTTGCCTGCGACTCTGTAGAACAGGATAAAGCGGCTACAGATAATGAGATGAGATGAGACTTACAACCCCGATTCCAAAAAAGTTGGGACAAAGTACAAATTGTAAATAAAAACGGAATGCAATTATGTGGGAGTATGAAAATTCCATATTTTATTCAGAATAGAACATAGATGACATATCAAATGTTTAAACTGAGAAAATGAGAACACTGAGTGTTCTGTTGATGTGATATCAGCAATCAGCTGAGGAAAACAAAACAGTTCAACCATACAAATGAACTGACAAAGTACAACTAAACAGAGAAAAATAAAACTTTAAGTGTAAAGTATATTTAACGTGTAAATAAAGTATAAAGTCTACATGAAGTGTAAATCAGGTGTACACCAAGTTGCTATAAAGTGTACACTGTGTCATCATAAGGGCTTCACCGAGTCGACCCTCAGTGTATATATACAACCCTGCTTCCAAAAAAGTTGGGACAAAGTACAAATTGTAAATAAAAACGGAATGCAATGATGTGGAAGTTTCAAAATTCCATATTTTATTCAGAATAGAACATAGATGACATATCAAATGTTTAAACTGAGAAAATGTATCATTTAAAGAGAAAAATTAGGTGATTTTAAATTTCATGACAACAACACATCTCAAAAAAGTTGGGACAAGGCCATGTTTCCCACTGTGAGACATCCCCTTTTCTCTTTACAACAGTCTGTAAACGTCTGGGGACTGAGGAGACAAGTTGCTCAAGTTTAGGATAGGAATGTTAACCCATTCTTGTCTAATGTAGGATTCTAGTTGCTCAACTGTCTTAGGTCTTTTTTGTCGTAGCTTCCGTTTTATGATGCGCCAAATGTTTTCTATGGGTGAAAGATCTAGACTGCAGGCTGGCCAGTTCAGTACCCGGACCCTTCTTCTACGCAGCCATGATGCTGTAATTGATGCAGTATGTGGTTTGGCATTGTCATGGTGGAAAATGCAAGGTCTTCCCTGAAAGAGACATCGTCTGGATGGGAGCATATGTTGCTCTAGAACCTGGATATACCTTTCAGCACTGATGGTGTCTTTCCAGATGTGTAAGCTGCCCATGCCACACGCACTAATGCAACCCCGTACCATCAGAGATGCAGGCTTCTGAACTGAGCGCTGATAACAACTTGGGTCGTCCTTCTCCTCTTTAGTCCGAATGACACGGCGTCCCTGATTTCCATAAAGAAATTCAAATTTTGATTCGTCTGACCACAGAACAGTTTTCCACTTTGCCACAGTTCATTTTAAATGAGCCTTGGCCCAGAGAAGACGTCTGCGCTTCTGGATCATGTTTAGATACGGCTTCTTCTTTGAACTATAGAGTTTTAGCTGGCAACGGCGAATTGTGTTCACAGATAATCTCATCTCATCTCATTATCTCTAGCCGCTTTATCCTGTTCTACAGGGTCGCAGGCGAGCTGGAGCCTATCCCAGCTGACTACGGGCGAAAGGCGGGGTTCACCCTGGACAAGTCGCCAGGTCATCACAGGGCTGACACATAGACACAGACAACCATTCACGCTCACATTCACACCTACGCTCAATTTAGAGTCACCAGTTAACCTAACCTGCATGTCTTTGGACTGTGGGGGAAACCGGAGCACCCGGAAGAAACCCACGCGGACATGGGGAGAACATGCAAACTCCGCACAGAAAGGCCCTCGCCGGCCACGGGGCTCGAACCTGGACCTTCTTGCTGTGAGGCGACAGCGCTAACCACTACACCACCATGCCGCCCCATACCCAGTCATGTTAATGACCTATTGCCAATTGGCCTAATGAGTTGCAATTTGGTCCTCCAGCTGTTCCTTTTTTGTACCTTTAACTTTTCCAGCCTCTTATTGCCCCTGTCCCAATTTTTTTGAGATGTGTTGCTGTCATGAAATTTCAAATGAGCCAATATTTGGCATGAAATTTCAAAATGTCTCACTTTCGACATTTGATATGTTGTCTATGTTCTATTGTGAATACAATATCAGTTTTTGAGATTTATAAATTATTGCATTCTGTTTTTATTTACAATTTTTACTTTGTCCCAACTTTTTTGGAATCGGGGTTGTATTTATTTATTTATTTATTTATTTATTTACTGTGTGTGTGAATACAGGTATAGACATAAACTATTGTGGCACATTGTATGGTCTAAATAGTCTTGTGATTGCTCAAAGCCGAGTGTGAGTTTATAGCGGAGCGGAGCTCTATACTGAAGAGGATCATGGTAAAGCATCGACTTGAATTTTGATGGCTTTTGCAACCACCAGGAACCTGATCATGAGTGCACGGTAACGTAAACATGACCACCAGGCAACAAACAAAATCTGTATCTATTTACATAAGAGAGATGGGTTTTTATCCAGCACTTATTTTTAATTTGCTTTTTGGCTCAGTTTTTGTCTGAAGTCTCTAGAGGCACTTGTCATATATGTATGTGTGTGTGTTTAACCGAGTTCAAGCATGTTTAAGAATATAATTGGCATGCTAGCCTCAGGTAGTGGTTCCACGGTCGCGGTGTAGTGCCACATAACATTAGCTCATGATGTAATCCTCCGTGGCTGAGCGGTCTTGAGTGCTGTCCAGGAAAGGAATAGATTTTGCAACGTTTGTTCAAATCCTGGTGCCGACGTAAAAGGCTGAGCTCAGACCTGCACAGGTCTCTAGTTAAATAAAGTGATTATTTATGAACATGTTTTGCGCTCATCGGGAGCTCTGCTTTTAGACAGTGCTGAAATATATTTTAGTTTTGAATGTCTGTACTATTCTAACTAATCGGCTTGCATGACCTGACTCCCTTTTCTGTGGACGATGTTGGAATGTTGTTCACACAGCGTCGGATTTGAGTCTAAAGCAACCTGCGTAGCCCAAGAGTTCAGCCTGTAGCTTCCTTTCAAAGCAACCAGGCTCAAAATGGTCCTCGTACACAACAGAATTTCTCCCAGAGGAGTGTGCTTCTAAAGTATGACCTGTTCCCATGTTGTGTAGCCACTGTTTAACAAGTCGTTTACGTTGCTCAGTTGTTGCTAATGGAACACAGAAAACGCGTTTATTATTTTTGCAAACACAGGCTTTTCACGCCACTATTTTTCAACAATGTTTTGTCCATCTAGTTCTATCACGGTGTCAGGATCAGCGAGCCAATCAAGATACAGGAATCCCGTCAATGATTTTACATCACGCTGACCTTTGACACTGCCCACAAAATGGCAATATGGCTGCACCCTGAAGTGGAACTTAAGTGAACAGGAGTACAAAAGAATTTTAAAGCACTGCTTTACGTGACACAGTGTGACAATACAGGGGAGTCAAAGTGTATAATATTTCAAGCCTATGTTTAATTTTTGCTGTGGGTTCCCTTTAACTAAGTATATTAAATATTAGAGCTTATAATGCACTTGCGGTATGAAGAATGCTCGTCAGTTATTGTACTACACTATTACAAAGAGGAAAAGAACACAATCTGGCATCCTATAGTGTTTTTAAAGTGCTTGTCTCTCTAGAAGTTTTGTTTAGAACCCCTTTAGGAAGCTAGGAACCCCAAAGGAACCCAGGATTGGGATTTCATAAGAACATGATGGCCTTCCTCGTTTACATATCATACATAGTCATGATTAATTCTTTCAGCATGTCTTTTAAAGTCACAGGTATTCAGCAGTCCCTTTGACACTGAGATTAATGTTTTAAAGGCGCACACTGAGATGTGTTTAAAAGCTTGGAAGGTGAGCTGTAGTCTTCCCCTGATAACGAGGTGTAGGAGGTGTGTAAGGAGCACGGTGAGGTGAAACAGGAGCAGAGGAAATAACCTGACCACCTCTGGTTAATATTTCACCACCACATGAACAGAGAGTGCGGCACTCATCCGGCCTGCTCACAATTAATTCAGCACCACTATAGAAATTTCTGGTTGGGGTGAGATGCGCAAAGTGGAAAACATGCAACTTTGATGAATAAATATTTTTTGGTTTTTTTAATTGCGTTGATTATTTTTCCTAATGAGTTTTTCCAGAATTGATTTGTTTGCTGTTAGTCAGTTCCGATTTGATGGATGTGGGAAAAGGTAAGCCTTGAGATTCATTTTTTGCATCTCTAGATTTTAATTGTATTTGTTTTTCCCACCATATAACAATCCACTCACTTCAACTTCCAGTTTAATTTTAACATTTTATTTCATTTGCATGAACTATTAGAATGAATAACAACTGCAGTTACTCAGAATTTAATACATTTTGTGACATGCTGCGTTTATTTTTCTTTTTTTCCTTTTTTTTAAATTAAAGCTTTTGTTTGCTATACAGTCTAAAATAAATATTTAGAATAATTAGCATAAGTGTGAAACCTGAAGCTTATTTCTGCTGTAATAGTTTCAGGACATGGTGTATTGTCACTTATTTGGACGGAAAAAAAAATAGTTGAACTGGTGAATATTGTTTTTGTGTTTTGTTGTGGTGGGTTTTTTTGGGGGTTTTTTAACAGTAATTTTATAATGTAATCTAACCTATAATTGGCACGCATTTAATTTCTTAGACATCCTAATCCAAGATCGGAAATATTCAATAGTACAAATCTGTTCATCGTAAAAGTCCAACATAAAGAAGGAACTTTTTTCCTTTTTTTAAATTCTATTTATTTAAAATAAATGTTCCTTATTTATGTTAGACTTTTACAATAAACAGATTAGTACTTTCAGATTGAATTGAATTGAATATTTCCGATTTTGGATGAGGACCAGACATCTAAGAACTTAGATGTGTGCTAATTATAGGTTAGATTGCATTAGTTTAAAAAAAATATTCACCAGTTCAAATATTTATTCATTTATTTATTTAAAATATAGATATCTGACTTTAAAATTTAGGACAAGCCTACAGGCCTCATCTTGGAAGCTTAAACATTAACACTTAATTTTCAAATATTGTAAAGTAAATATGTTTGTCGAATATTGGTACCAGTACTGAACTGAAGTGTAAGAACAATACTACATTTATTTATCCATCATTTTTAATTCCCATGTTAAGTGTATTAAATATCCATCCTGTTCAGAACCAGCTAAACTTTTCCCTGCTGTATAATCAGCTCTCCATCTTTTTCCAAGGAGTTTCTGGGGCTTTGCAGTGGAATAGCTTGGTCCTGCTGCTGCATATTTCCAGGGTTCATTAACATGATGATGGAGCGTTATTGCACTGCAGTTAGAGAAGAAGGAAGGCTGCTTTGACCCACGCCGTCGTGTTCAGCACCTGCAGTCAGGGGGTCAGTGATGTGGAACAAACCACTTTTTTACCAGAGATTTTCTCTTTTCTTAGCTCGGTCAGCTTTCTTTATGGGTTTTGTTGAGATACGTTATGATAGTCATTCTGTGTTTGTATCGTTGATATGACGGCTCGTTTTACAGCGTTTGTATAGAAATAATTTAAAACCAGTGTTGTACTCAAGTCACTAAACCTCGAGTCCGAGTCCAGTCTCAAGTCCAAGTCATTTAAAAAAATTTGGGGTTGAGTCCGAGAACAAGACTCCAACCGCACCATTTCATGTTCAAGTTCAAGTTGATTTATTTGTCCCCAAAGGGGAAATTAGTTTGTAGCAGGTATTTAAAAACACAGACAACCAAATAATAAAAACAACATAAAAACAGGGACACAGGTAGGCACGTAGACATAAGGCCCCCAACCATATAGACTGAGACCAATACACAAAATATAAATAAAAACAGATAAAAGGATAAGAGGTTAAAAAATAAGATCAGAATCAAAACATGGAGAGTAGTCCAGTCCAGAAGTCCAATGTGCAAAAAATGCAGAAAGTGCAGAAGGAAGCATTATTTGTGCAAATTCAACATGTTTATGGCTGTGCAAACAAATGAGCATTTGTACCTATTGGTCCTATGGGTGGGAACGCTAAATCTTCTGCCTGAGGGCAGAAGTTCAAACTCCCCGTAGAGAGGGTGATCAACACAGTCTATGATTGAAAGTGCCTTCCTGAAAATATGGCAATTAAACAGTTCACAAAGGGGAGTCTGCTTCTCCCCATGACCTTCCCCGCAACAGTAACAAGTCGACCCAGCTTGTTGCGTTCTGCAAGTTTTAGGTTACCAAACCACACAATAATAGAAAAAGACAAGACCGATTCAATAAAAGATTTGTAAAACAAAGACATCATTTTAGTACATACATTAAAAGTGTTCATTTTTCTTAAAAAATAGAGACGCTGCTGGACCTTTTTATATATGGCCTCTGAATTTGGCTGAAAGCACAAGTCACTGTCTAGGACAGTCCCAAGGTATTTATAGCTTTCCACCTGTTCAATATCCCCCCCCCCCCCCCCCATCTCAGTGGGCTTAGGGATAGGTGCCGATTTTCTAAAATCAATAAACATGTCCTTGGTTTTAGTCACGTTCAGTTCAAGGTATGAGTCTTCACACCAACTGACAAAGTCATTGACCACCTGACCATGCTCTGCTTCTCCCCCCTTCAACAGACTGACTATAACAGAGTCATCTGCAAATTTAATAACCTTTCTGTTGTCATACTGACTTCTGCAGTTGTTTGTGTACAGTATGTACAGAAGAGGAGAAAGAACACATCCTTGGGGGGATCCAGTGGAAGAACAGCTTTTTTCAGAAAGTACACCATTTACTCTAACACATTGTGTCCTCTGTGTCATAAAATCTAAAATCCATCCGACAATATTAAAATCCAGCTTAAACTCATAAAGTTTCTCTGCAAGCAGATGAGGCTGTATTGTATTAAAAGCAGATGAAAAATCAATGAACAGAAGTCTTGCATGGGCTGTGGGGGTCTCAAGATGGTGAAAGAGGCAGTTCAGCAGTGTCAAAGTGGCATCTCATCTTCAACACCTCTCCCTGCTCTATATGCAAACTGCATGGGATCCAATGAGCCCTGTACCTGTATCTGTATCACCTGCTTTACCACCTTCTCAAACACCTTCATCACCAGAGAAGTAAGGGCAACAGGTCTAAAATCATTCAGGGTTTTGGGATTTGGGCAGTTTGAGACAGGGACGACAATGGCATGTTTCCAAATTACAGGTATCGTCTGCTCATCCAGAGATTTCATAAAAATACTGTGAAAAATTGGCCCCAGCTGCACTGCACAGGTCTTAAGCAGCTTACCGCATATCAGATCAGGGCCAGGGCTCTTCCTGCTGTTAGTGTGTTTGAATAGCCTCACCACATGATTTGAGCTAATGGCAATATTATTAGAGGAGGTCTTAGTCAGCTGTCTCAAATTATCGACCTGATCCATAAAATTATACTTGTCAAATTTCAAATAAAAATCATTCAGACTATCAGCAAGACACTTATCTGAGTCAAAACCATCCAGAGCTACCCCCCCCCCCCCCGTTCCCCTTCTTAAAACAGCCAGTCATTTTCCTCATACCATCCCAAGCAACTCTAGAATTATTACTGTTGAATTCAGCTTCTAATTTGTCTTTGTATTTAATTTTAGCTTTCTTGACTTCTGCTCTGATCATTTTCCGCAGCTCTCTAACCTTAACCACCTCACCACAGTTAAAAGCATAATTTCTTTGGTTTATCAAGTTTTTCAGTTCAGGTGAGACCCATGGTTTACTGTTAGGATAAAACCTGACTTCCCTTGAGGGAATCACCGTGTCTTTACAGAATGTAATATACAGCCCCCTCCAAAAGTATTGGAACGGCAAGGTCAATTCCTTTGTTTTGTTTTGTTTTTTTTGTACACTGAAGACATTTGGGTTTCAGATCAAAAGATGAATATGAGACAAAAGTTCAGAATTCCAGCTTTTATTTCATGGTATTTACATCTAGATGTGTTAAACAACTCAGGACAGAGCACCTTTTCTTTGAACCCACCCACTTTTCAAGTGAGCAAAAGTATTGGAACATGTGACTGATGGGTGTTTCTAGTTGCTCAGGTGTTGCCTTTTAGATTGATTGCTGAAACTTTAAATAGTTCTTGTTTTTGGCTTTGGGTTTCACCTGTGAAAACTGTATTTGCTGCTAAGCAAACATGAAGACCAGAGAGCTGTCAATGGGAGAAAAGCAAACCATTTTGAAGCTGAGAGAAGAGGGAAAATCGATCAGAGCTATTGCACAAACATTGGGCATAGCTAGTACAACAATTTGGAATGTACTGAAAAAGAAAGAAACTACTGGTGTACTGAGCAACAAACATCGAACAGGTCGGCCAAGGGTAACAACAGCAGTTGATGACAGAAACATTGTGAGAGCTGTGAAGAAACACCCAAAGACAACAGTCAGTGATATCACTGCCAAACTCCACAGGGCAGGGGTGAAGGTATCACAATCCACTATTTGAAGAAGTCTTCGAGAGAAGAAATATAGAGGCCATACCACAAGATGCAAACCACTCATCAGCAAAAAGAATCAGAAGGCTAGATTGGATTTTGCAAAGAAGTACAGAGATCAGCCACAAAAGTTTTGGGACAAAGTTTTATGGACTGATGAGACCAAGATTAACCTCTACCAAAGTGATGGAAAGGCCAAAGTATGGAGAAAGAAAGGATCTGCTTATGATCCAAAACATACAAGCTCATCTGTGAAGCATGGTGGAGGTAATGTCATGGCTTGGGCTTGCATGGCTGCTTCTGGAACGGGCTCACTAGTCTTTATTGATGATGTAACTCATGATGGTAGCAGCAGAATGAATTCTGAAGTCTACAAAACCATTTTGTCTGGCAATTTACAGAAAAATGCATCCAAACTAATTGGGAGAAGCTTCATCATGCAACAAGACAATGACCCAAAACACACTGCCAACACAACAAAGGACTTCATCAGGGGGAAAAAGTGGAAGGTCTTGGACTGGCCAAGTCAATCACCGGACCTTAACCCAATAGAGCTTGCATTTTACCTCCTGAAGAGGAGACTGAAGGGAGAAACCCCCAGAAACAAACAACAACTGAAAGAGGCTGCAGTAAAGGCCTGGAACAGCCTGGTGAAGTCAGTGGGTCGCAGGCTCAATGCAGTTATTGCAAGTAAGGGTTATGCCACCAAATATTAAATGTTATTCACTTTAAGTTAATTTAATAATGTATGTTCCAATACTTTTGCTCACTTGAAAAGTGGGTGGGTTCAAAGAAAAGGTGCTCTGTCCTGAGTTGTTTAACACATCTAGATGTAAATACCATGAAATAAAAGCTGGAATTCTGAACTTTTGTCTCATATTCATCTTTTGATCTGAAACCCAAATGTCTTCAGTGTACAAAAAAAACCAAAGGAATTGACCTTGCCGTTCCAATACTTTTGGAGGGGACTGTGACTGCACACCACATTGGTAAGTTTGTGTATACTGTCAGCAGAGTCTTGGAACACTGACCAATCAGTACAGTCGAAACAGCCCTGAAGGGCAAGAGAACTGTCACTGTTCCAGATATCTACATTCCGCGTCACCCGCCGCTCTCGTTGCAGTACAGTTCTGTATAATGGTAGGAGATGGATAAGGTTATGATCCGATGATCCAAGCGGAGGGCCAGCGACGCATTTGTAAGCCCCCTTAATAGAGCCAAAGCATAGGTCTAGAGTTTTCGCATGGCGTGTAGGACAGGTGACGTATTGGTGAAACCCTGCTAATGTCCCCTTCAAGTTGCAGTGATTGAAATCCCCCATAATAAAGTTGGGAGAGTCGGGCGAGATAGATTGAAGGTGCTGCGCCACCTTAAAGATTTCATGTGAGGCTGTATTAACGTTTGCTTTGGGGTGGATATAAGCGACAGTGACGAAGAGCTGAGGGAATTCCCTGGGGAGATAGAAAGGGCGAAGTGACACAGAGAGAACAGTGGCGGCTGGTAGTCTTTCAAACAGGGGAGGCTGGTCGGTTACGATATTTCCAGATTTTAAAAGAAAAAAAGAAAAAACGCATCAATTTTGCCCATACTCTTGCCTCTGATCTGGCTGATTGTTGGCAGGGTCACAAACTGTGAAATAACAGGTGAATTCTTTTGGCCCATTAGCCTACTGTCCAATATACATGATGGTGGTGTTGGGGGGGAGGGGTATATTTTAACATTTTATATTTTAAAATTGTGGCATGTTTTTTTAAAAATTGATCATTATTGAAAGCAGCTCTTTGTCAGGAACCTCAGCAGTAACAGCAGAGTGTTCTGGAATAGGCACAAGCACTGACCTTGGGGAGCCAAACATAGAGCTGGGGGCCACACATTTCATTCAATGACACTTTCCCTATATTTTACTTATTTTGACTGAGAAATGTTTTATTGACAATTTTGATAACCCTTCACTTTTAATCCAGGTCTGTAGTGTGAAATGTTCTCGGCTGTGTTTTTGTTTAAAAATGTTTTCCAAATTGTAGCTGTGTTTAATTCATATCCAGAGAAATATATATTCCAATATAATATACTCAGCATAAACATTTTAAATAGATTCTATATTTTTGGTCCATCCATGACATATTACTAAAGTAGCCTATTTACTGTTGTTGATGTGGGTCACCTGCTGTTAGCCAATTCACTTTCTCGTACCAGGAGAGCTGAAAGGAACGAGTATTATTCCCTACCTTTTTCACCAAGTCAATTTGAGGCGTTGGTCTACCCTGCTTTTTAATTTTAATTTTTTCCTCGAAAGGAAGACTGGCAAATGGCTTCGCCAAAATTAAATCAGCAATGCTCGGCATCCGTGCGCAGCTTTCTTGCTAGCTGACTAGCCCCCTCAAGTTCAAGTTCAGTCACTCAAATAAACGAAATTTCTGGAGCTAAGATAGCAAACTTGACAACACTATATTTACACTTTATTTACAATGAAAATATATACAAACTAAAAAAGCTGGTAGAAACCGTATGTAATAAATGAAATCGAAATGTAAGCTGATCTCTTACAATACACCACAGCACTTGCGAATCCGCATGGGACTGAACTGAAATTCACCGCTGCCTGTCTATAGTTGAAACGAGCTGTCAATCAAAGAAAATATCCAGCCGCTTTCACCAATCACCAGTCTCCTCGCGGAACCTGCCATGTCCCTCCCATGTGAGGCTGGGAGTCCGTGGGAGGGCATTTTCGCAGTATTTGTCCAATAACCGTCTTGCATTTTGAGATTGACAATCGCATAGCTCCCAAATGCTGTTGAAGTCCACTGAGGCTGGGAGTCCGTGGGAATCCGTGGGCGGGCATTTTCGCAGTATTTGTCCAATAATCGTCTTGCATTTTGATATTGAAAGCACATAGCCCCAAAGCCATTGAAGTGCACTGAGGCTGGGCTGCATCGTGCTGTCATGAGGGGGAAACAGTGTTGCCAGATTGGGCGGTTTTAAGTGAATTTTGGCGGGTTTTGAACATATTTTGGGCTGGTAAACGTCAGCAGTATCTGGCAACATTAGGCGAACTGGGGAAAGTTATAACGGAATGATTTCGCACTGTAGTGGGTTGAGCACATATATTTCTATGATTCTGGATCTGAAATAGCAATGTTATAAGGTCGGCTATAACTAAGCCTAGCGCAATTCATCCTACACAATGTTCGTCATTTTTAGAGGAGGCTGAGCCTCCCTCGTTGTCTTAGAGAAATCGCCTGTGAGAGAGAAGTTTGATGTCAGGAAGACGTATGCTTTGTCTTACCATGGTGATGTTGCACCATCTGCGATTGATATACAAGCAGACGCCTCCACCCTGCGTCCTACCTGTCACAATGCAGTCCCTATCCATCCGCACAGGAGCCCCAAAGTCACTTCATTCCAGAGAAGTGTCCGAGTCCCTTTCAGTCAGCCAAGTTTCAGTAAAGGCCATGACACACACATCCCTGAATTCGCGTACATGATTAATGTTGGCTTGTAATTCATCAAGTTTATTCCGTATAGACTGGACGTTTGCCAAGACCATTGAGGGAAGCGGTAAGCGATTTCGTTGGAATTGTCTTCGGATACGCTTGCGGACACCTCCACTTTTCCCCCGTTTTCGGGGTTTTCTCCGACTATGCCCAAACTTTCTGATCGCCAGATCAGTAGTCGCCGGCGGAGACGATATTCCACTCAGCAGGTAATCCACGCGTAAATCCGAACTTTGCTGCTGCCTCCATCATAGGCCCAAGAGAAACTCCCGGGTATAGTGGATTCTGTCTGGAACTGAGTGGACACCCAATGTGGCCAGGGCCAACAGAATTAACAGCAGGTAGACCAACTCCATGTTGTGATCCTGTCACGAAAATAAGACACGTTGACAAACATTTAACAAAATAAGCCACGATGTGACAAACACAAGACGTGCAACACCAGCTACAGGTCGCCACCACGCAGTGCCCCCCCCCCCATTTGATGCGGTTGGAGTCTTGTAACACCAATGGCTGTTTCAGCGCCATTAACGTTAGATTGTTACTAAACATGACGTATGAACAGGTGACTGTGCATTCTCTTGCACAAAATTAGTATAAAAATGAACATAGATATCTTATGCCAAATTGTTATGGTATGTTACAAAATAAAGAAAAAATCCGAGTCCTCATCTCCACTTGAGTCCAAATGCAGTTAATGCACGAATCCGGGTCATCAGTGCTCAAGTCCAAGTCGAGTCACGAATCCTTAAAATCGGGGCACTAGTCAGACTCGAGTACTACAAGCCTGTTTAAAACCTATTTGCAGTTTGACAATTTTCCTTCCTGTGCACTGCAGGAGCATCACAAAAGCCTAACTGCTGATTATTTCCATTGTTTTAATTATGATGAGTATACACGGTGTGACTTTGTGTGAAAGAAACACAGTGATATCTTTGGCCTTGGTTCCAAAACAGTGGTCCTATGTCATGTTGAGAGATGTTCAAAGATGGCTGTCATCATGGTTTTGTGACAAATTTCTGACTGTTAAATTTAGGATGACCATCTCCCAAAGTGACTGCTGCTATGACCTGTGTTCACCAAACAACCAATACGAATGCAGCGCAAAGTGACGTCCTGATCAGTGTGACACTGGCACCCGATTCGTGCTTACCTTAATTTTTTTCCACTGTAGCGGCGCAGATAAAAGACGTACGCTGATGACATTTTATTCTTGTATGTTGACTTGTGTTGTCACCCACGATTCAGTAGGTGTTATAATCGTAGAGTCTACTTACATCACAATTGATGAACCTGATTGCTCACGGTCTGTAGGTGCCATTACTTAACACCACTTTCAACTAAATATCTCACATTTCTGTCGGTTGTGTCCAGAGTTCTTTTCCCTGCTTCCCGTCGTTCATGGACACAGGTATGTTTCGGATTGTAGACCTGTTGCAGTGTTTAATTTTTCATGTATCGATCAACAGTAAAGTTATGAAGTTATGAATTTAAGCAGAACAAATAGTTCTTTCTTGTTTCTCACTTGACAGAATTTTCCAGTTTATTTGCATTAATTTAGACTTTTCAGAAATTAAAAACTACAGTACATTGTCCCTCAAGGTTCCGTTTTAGGCCCCCTGTTGTTTACGTTATATACTGATAATTAGGGATGCATCAAAAATTTTTTTCTCTCTCTCCAGTCCTGTTTTTTGGTACATATTGATCCCGATACTGATAACGACATGATAAACACTCAGCTGGTTAATCAATCAGAGGTGTCGCAGAACAGTAAACCTCTGGTGATGGTGGTTGTTGTCGGGTGCAGTTAGTGATGAATGTTATGATGTTGAAACGGTATCGCGTCGTGTCTCGGTGCTCAGTGCTCGCTGAACTGAAGTGCTCTCTTATAGAACAGTTTCTTTCACTTCACAGCTCCGTGCTTGTGAACACCTTTTGGGTATGCAGAGTTCATGACGCATCATGCTAATTTTTTAACGTTGCCTGACAGACGCGCTGTTTTTACACAGCGTAAAGGCGTTTTACTGTAGAAAGATTCTGCAGTCTCCCCTCTTGATATTTTCACAGAGCACAGATTTGCTGCCTGCTTTACTTTCATTGTTAATCGTGAAATGTCCAGATCACAAGTATGCCATGTGGTTTGTTTATTAGCGTGACTGTATACACCTGCTAGCATTATGTCACATCACCGAGTATGGAAGCATTTTTATGAGTAAATCAGCATGATATTGGAACGATTCTTGATCTCAATATCGGTATCAATACATCCCTACTGATGATACTGAGTATTTCGGCCAAATTCAGCAGCACGTCAACGTAAAATGGAGCCTGAATTGATAGAAAGTTTATAAATCACTAATTCAAACGAGAGTTCAACCCAGAGTTCTTGAGTATGATAGTTTAAAATTGATTCCATGATTTCTAGCCATTGTCATAACTTGATAATTATAGTATAGTAGCAGTTATTCTACCCACATTCACTGGATATGTGCAAATCGTGTGCTCTGATTGGCTACTCTACTACTAGGCTATCAGCTCATATACTGTGAGTAGAGAAAAACAAAATGGCAGAGTGTGTTGCTGAACCAGCCAGGGACAAAATAAAAACTCTACTCAAAAAACAAAACCCCAAAAAATATTTTAAAAAAGGCAACAAAATATGGAATAAAAGTATTTGATTGTAAGAACATATCTTTTTTTATTTTTCAAGTATTATTATTATTATTATTATTATTATTATTATTATTATCACATTTTTCATAAATTGCGCCTGTCTTTTCGCCGATTTGTTTACATTCTAAGCAGAGTTGGTTGTCTGAGGTTTCGTATAAAGTTTTTATTTATGAAATTTGCAAAAAAAAAATGCTCTGTTTCTCAAAATCCAGTGAATGTGGATGGAATAAAACAGTTATTCCACTCAATCTCATCATACATGGATTATAGACAAGTTGGTGCTACGCGTCTCGTTGGCTATCAGCTCATGTACGACTCGATTTTGTGGAATAACTTAATTGTGCATCGGTTCATTAATATGCCTTATTGTGTGTGGGTTTTATTTTTTTATTTTTATTATTATTATTTTTTAACTATAGTTGTTGCGATTTTGAACCCAAAATGAGAAATGACAATCACAGGTTTTATCATGAATCAAAATGTTGAAAAGTGAAATTAAGAGCTTGTGTTACTGAGGACTAGGGTTGCAAAATTCCGGGAATTTTCAAAGTTGGAAACTTTCCATGGGAATTAACAGGAATTTATGGGAATTAACAGGAATTATTGGGAATATACTAGGAATTATCAAAAGTTGAAGGTTGGGAACATAAATATAGTTGGTAGAAAAAAATATTGTAGCATAATCTTGGCTAAAACTATCAGATTTGATGTGAGTACAGTTGAGTATAATTTACTATTCCTCAATCACAGGGACATAGCACACTACTTCCTGTAGAGCTATTGAGGCCACACCCCCTACATGCATTGTGCATTCCTCCATCACATGCACAATGATTTCTAGAATTCTGAACTACTAAAGCAACTTTTTTGAGCCCACAACACAGATACAGACTATTGAAGCATTTGAGCCAAAGGACTACATACAGTCAAGTACGTTTTGATGATGATGATGATGATGATATGAGGTAGATGATATTTGATCTACGGTGTTAAAGTTTAACTAGCAAAATCAAATCAAACTAGCAAAATCAAATCTATTGCTTACTGGTAAACCAGATATGCTAAATATAAGCTAGCTAGCACCATTTAATTAAAGAAGTTAGCTTATCATGGTGCTAGCTACCGCAAAATGTGATGCTGTTTCTTCTGCCTCCTGCTGGACGGTTTTATGTAACTACACAAGATTTCATCAATTTTAAATGTTTTGAAGACCTTTCCATTAGTTCAGCTTGCTATCTACATATTTGCATTTTTTGTCATCTTATTTAACAGAAAAATGCCACATACGCCATCCAGTGTGTGGAAGCAAAATTCCCAAAATTCCCTAACTAAAGTTTCCATGGAAAGTTTCTGGAAATTTACCGGAAATATACCGGAAATTTTCCGCCCCTTTGCAACCCTACTGAGGACCAGAGTTCAGCATCTTAAAGCTGATGTTTCTAAGCACGTCAAAGTGCTTGTGTTAAAGCCGAATGTATACACACTGATGATCGAACTTAATTTTAACTTGCCTTTTCTTGTTTGTTCCACCCCCCCTTTTTTTTTTTGTAGGAGTATACAGTTTTAGCTTTACCCTTGCTGTTCTCAGATTCCTGCATTTCATAACTTCATGGAACATTGGGTGTTAAAAGCATCCCACACACCACAAACTGCATCGGGGATGAAGATGAGACCGACAGAGGATCGGACGAAGAGATCGATTGCTCCTCATGCAGACCCGTGGTGAAAGGCGGGGAGAGAAAACACCTGAACGCAGACCTGATTAGACCCTTGAGTTTAGGGTTCAGACTGTTTTTTATTATTTCTGCCAAACATTTTATTTAGTTCCTTTTGCTGTAGAATGTAATTTTGTTTTTGTTCCCAAAATGATTAGAAACTTTTCTGTCTTGTCATTTAATGGACCAGGTTTCTAGGTTCTACTCCGATTTCCTGAATTTATACCGAGGGGAAGAAAAAACCAAAATTTCTGTTTATTTGCTGGATAGTTTTTATTCAAAGCTTGGCTCCCTGGGAGTTCTGGGATTTGAACTCCCAACCTTCTTGTCATTGAACTGCTGATCTCCCTCCATCTATGGCCAAAAAACCTTCAAACCACTGAGACTATGAGGTTTTATTTAGAGTTCTGTGTGCACTGCTTGGTGCTGTTGGCTTTGAACTCTGGAGTTTCTTCATACGGACCTCGTCTGAGAGCTCAGAAGACGGGGGACATACTGCTGGGGGGATTGTTCCCGATACACTTCAGAGTCGCTTCCAATGACCAGGACTTGGCTGCTAAACCAGAATCAACAGAGTGTGTGAGGTATGTGGGTAAAAAAAGATGAAAACAAAGTGTACAGGCCAGCGCTGTGGTGTAAACATGGATAATGAGGTGTTCTAAGACTTGTCTGGACAAATCTGAGTTATAATATAGCATTCTCTGTGCTGTGGTTCCTCAGGTATAATTTCCGTGGGTTTCGCTGGCTCCAGGCGATGATTTTTGCCATCGAGGAAATCAACAACAATTCTACTCTTTTACCCAACATCACTTTGGGGTACCGTATATTCGACACCTGTAACACTGTCTCCAAAGCCCTGGAGGCCTCGCTGAGCTTCGTGGCTCAGAATAAGATCGATTCTCTGAACTTGGATGGCTTTTGTAACTGCACCGGGAACATCCCATCAACCATCGCCGTGGTCGGTGCTTCGGGGTCGGCGGTTTCGACAGCCGTGGCTGACCTTGTCGGTCTCTTCTACATCCCACAGGTGAGCAGGGACTTATCTGTAAAAGGTTTTTTTTTTTAATAGAATTAAGAATAAAAAGGTGTTGCATGGTTTTTGAGCTTTTTTGTTTGCTCTATCAGATCAGCTATGCTTCTTCGAGTCGCCTTCTGAGCAACAAGAACCAGTACAAGTCCTTCATGAGGACAATTCCAACTGACAAATATCAGGCCATCGCAATGGCAGCCATCATCGATCATTTCCAGTGGAACTGGGTCATCGCGATCGCCTCAGACGATGAGTATGGCCGTCCAGGGATCGAGAAATTCGAGAACGAGATGTTCGAGAGGGACATCTGCATCGACCTCAACGTGCTAATCTCTCAGTATCTGGAAGAAGCCGAGATTATCCGTATCGCAGACCAAATCCAGAACTCCACCGCGAAAGTCATCGTTGTTTTTGCTAGTGGGCCAGACGTTGAGCCGCTGGTGAAGGAAATGGTGAGGCGGAACATCACGGATCGCGTGTGGTTAGCGAGTGAAGCGTGGGCTCTGTCGAGCCTCGTGGCCAAACCAGAGTACCTGGATGTCATGGGTGGGACAATCGGCTTCGCGCTGCAAGCAGGACAGATCCCCGGATTCAAGGAGTTCCTGCAGCAGGTCCATCCGAAAAAATCCCTGCATAATGAGTTTGTGAGAGAGTTTTGGGAAGAGACGTTCAACTGTTACCTGGTGGACAGTGTGAGGAAGGAGGACAGTGAGAACAGCAGCGCAGGCTTCAGGCCACTTTGCACTGGCAACGAGGACATCACGAGCGTCGAGACGCCTTACCTGGACTACACTCACCTGAGAATCTCCTATAACGTCTACGTGGCAGTTTACGCCATAGCCGAGGCGCTGCAGGACATCCTCACCTGCACACCCGGGAAAGGACTCTTCGCTAACGGGTCCTGTGCAGATATTCGAAAAGTGGAGGCATGGCAGGTAAATCAGCAGGAAGTAACCGTACTGAAGATTTAATTTTTCAGTAAAATAATGGGGGGGAACAAACACATATATGATGTAATACCAAAGTACAGGTATAACCTATAGTTATAGTTATTTCCCACTTGTGAATGGAGCTCCAGCTGTGATGAGCTTTAACAGTGATCTGTGATAAACAAATGTTTTTCTTTTCAGGTCTTGAAGCAGTTGAGGCATCTGGAGTTCCAGAACAGCATGGGCGAGAGAGCGCGCTTTGACGAGAGCAGTGAACTTTCTGCCAACTACACCATCATAAACTGGCACCGTTCACCCGCAGACGGCTCGGTGGTGTTCAGGGAGGTCGGGTACTACATCGTTCACGGCAAAAAGGGCGCCAAACTCTCCATCGACAAAACAAAGATACTGTGGAACGGTTATTTGACTGAGGTGAGTCATTGTACTGAAGCAGAGGCTCTCGGAGTACCTCGTTTCATCGAGTGTTTCAGCCAAGTCCTTTAGAGGACGAGAGAATTTCTAGAAAAATTTTTTTGAGGAAATGCAGCATTATGAAGAGTACACAGTGCAACAGTTAGCTGTATATATGGTCGGTGAATTTTGTTATTGAATTATTCTGCATTGGACATAAAGTTTCCTTTTAGAAAGACGTCCTGGATTTGAGTTCCAGTTCAGTTTTTTTAGCTTGAGATCTGAAGATCAAGTGGTTTGTTTGTTTGTTTGTTTGTAGGATTTATGTGCAGTTCTGATTGTAACCAGAAGATACAGTGGGGCAAAAAAGTATTTAGTCAGTCACCAATTGTGCAAGTTCTCCCACTTAAAAAGATGAGAGAGGCCTGTAATTTTCATCATAGGTACACTTCAACTATGAGAGACAAAATGAGAAAAAAAAATCCAGAAAATCACATTGTCTGATTTTTAAAGAATTTATTTGCAAATTATTGGTGGAAAATAAGTATTTGGTCAATAACAAAAGTTCATCTCAATACTTTGTTATATACCCTTTGTTGGCAATGACAGAGATCAAACGTTTTCTGTAAGTCTTCACAAGGTTTTCACACACTGTTGCTGGTATTTTGGCCCATTCCTCCATGCAGATCTCCTCTAGAGCAGTGATGTTTTGGGGCTGTCACTGGGCAACACGGACTTTCAACTCCCTCCAGAGATTTTCTATGGGGTTGAGATGTGGAGACTGGCTAGGCCACTCCAGGACCTTGAAATGCTTCTTATGAAGCCACTCCTTCGTTGCCCGGGCGGTGTGTTTGGGATCATTGTTATGCTGAAAGACCCAGCCACGTTTCATCTTCAATGCCCTTGCTGATGGAATTAAGTTTTCACTCAAAATCTCACGATACATGGCCCCATTCATTCTTTCCTTTACACGGATCAGTCGTCCTGGTCCCTTTGCAGAAAAACAGCCCCAAAGCATGATGTTTCCACCCCCATGCTTCACAGTAGGTATGGTGTTCTTTGGATGCAACTCAGCATTCTTTCTCCTCCAAACACGACAAGTTGAGTTTTTACCAAAAAGTTCTATTTTGGTTTCATCTGACCATATGACATTCTCCCAATCCTCTTCTGGATCATCCAAATGCTCTCTAGCAAACTTCAGACAGGCCTGGACATGTACTGGCGTAAGCAGGGGGACACGTCTGGCACTGCAGGATTTGAGTCCCTGGTGGTGTAGTGTGTTACTGATGGTAGCCTTTGTTACTTTGGTCCCAGCTCTCTGCAGGTCATTCACTAGGTCCCCCCGTGTGGTTCTGGGATTTTTACTCACCGTTCTTGTGATCATTTTGACCCCACAGGGTGAGATCTTGCGTGGAGCCCCAGATCGAGGGAGATTATCAGTGGTCTTGTATGTCTTCCATTTTCTAATAATTGTTCCCACAGTTGATTTCTTCACACCAAGCTGCTTACCTATTGCAGATTCAGTCTTCCCAGCCTGGTGCAGGTCTACAGTTTTGTTTCTGGTGTCCTTTGACAGCTCTTTGGTCTTGGCCATAGTGGAGTTTGGAGTGTGACTGTTTGAGGTTGTGGACAGGTGTCTTTTATACTGATAACGAGTTCAAACAGGTGCCATTAATACAGGTAACGAGTGGAGGACAGAGGAGCCTCTTAAAGAAGAAGTTACAGGTCTGTGAGAGCCAGAAATCTTGCTTGTTTGTAGGTGACCAAATACTTATTTTACCGAGGAATTTAGCAATTAATTCATTAAAAATCCTACAATGTGATTTCCTGGATTTTTTCCCCCCATTCTGTCTCTCATAGTTGAAGTGTACCTATGATGAAAATTACAGGCCTCTCTCATCTTTTTAAGTGGGAGAACTTGCACAATTGGTGGCTGACTAAATACTTTTTTGCCCCACTGTAAACTAATTAAAGTTTGTGCTTGATCTAAACAGGCCCAAGGTCACAATAAGGTCAAATGTTTTTTTTCCTTCAATAGTGTTGTTCCTAAATGAAGCACATTAATTTGTACATCTCAGATGCACTTAAAATAACGTAGGATTGAATTTGTTGGACATCGGCTTGTCTCTCATTTTCGTTGCCTCTCCGTGTGGAGTTTGCACATTCTTGTGTGTGTGTGTGTGTGTGTGTGTGTGTGTATGGTAGGGCTGCAACAAACCACTGTTTTGATAGTCGATTATCAGTTTTTTGGATTATATATCACTCAGTTATCAAATCAGCTTTTAAATTTAGCTTGAGGGTGTTTTATGAGTGTGCAAACTAACAATGGACACAATAAAGATGAATACTTCATTCAAAAGTTCAAACTTTCTGGCTGAAAAATACCCATATTTACCCCGACATTAAAAACACTCCTGTCAAAATGGGACGTACCGTCAAACACTCGTATTTCCCTGTAGAGGTACAGTCCCCCGGTTTCCCACTCGAAATAGTTTTCCAGGAAATAGTTTTAGAATGAAATGGCGGCGAGTGAAACTGGATATGCAGTTATTTTAAAGATTTAACCAGTAAAAGAAAATAATTAACAGCCAATGCGAATGTTTGTTTGTTTGCATTTCCTGATACGAGATAATGTTTATACAGATGAGAGCTGAACATGAAGCATAAGGATGGAATATTTCAGTTTGTACCCAAACGTTGTTTAAAATGCTGGCAGGTCTTTCCCTGCACTTCTGAAACAACTTGGTGCATTAAAATGGAGTCAATTAATGGCGAACGGTGATAAATGCCACGATGAACAGTAAGACAGGACAGAAGCAGTAGTGGCAGTTCAGCTCAGAGTTGTTTTTGCCAGTAAACAGTGGACTGCTGGCGCCTGTACGTCATGCTTCATTTAATAAATCTACATTTAAGCCATATTTTTGTTTTGGTTCGAGAATTCTGTGCAGACACTGAAATGCATGTTGAAATACGCTCTAAATAAATGTTTCCCCTCCATCTGTCCAGTTTTGCAATAAATGGAGATGTTAGTTATTCAGGTTGTTACTGATTTCCCCAAAAGTCAAGTTCTGATGAGAATAAACCAAGCCATAAATCGTTCACTTTGGCTGCACGTGTATAAACAGGAGCTGTAGAATTTTCTTTGCAATTTAGTGAGAAAATATCAAATTCTCCAGAGATCTGTAAACTTGTGCATTTAGCAGTAACGCCATCTCCAGCTGTAAACATCGCCATGACATTATAACAGCGATGCAGTGTTTAAAAGCGTAAACGTTATTTAGACCGTGAACAGGTTCACTGTGAGTAACAGATCGTGAGTTGCTTTTCTGAAACGGAGATCACCGGCGCCGTCCGATGTGCCTCGTAGCCTGGGTTTCCTCCAACAGTCCAAAGACACGTGGACTCGGTCACCTGCCCAGAGGCGTGAGCGTAAATGTGTTAGGACTAGGACTGTTTTGGCCTCTAGAGGCCGCTGTTATTTCCTTTTCATGTCGTGTTTATTTTGGCCTCTAGAGGCCGCCACTGTTCCTGTGTTTTGTGTTTGTGTTAATTGCCTAATTATCTTCACCTGTGTCCTTAATTAGTTTGTCTATTTATACCCCTGAGTTCAGTCCTCTTGTCACGGAGTCTTTGTGCTGTTATGTTTATCTCCAGTTTCCTTTGTACTGTGTTTTTTGATCTTCTTAGCTTTTGTATTTTTGCACTTTGCTTTTCTTTTGGATTATACTCTTTGGTTTTTTTTTTTGTCTTTTGTTTTGCCCTGTATATAGTGTATATAGTTTAAATAAACCTTTTGATTCTTTTTCTACTTCCGCCTCACGCCTCTGCATTTGAGTCATCCCCCTGGTGGCCTAGTGGGGGTTTGCTGGATTATCACACCAACGAACCAGGTTCGAATCCCAGCAAAACCCTAACAGAAAGACTCCGTCATGACCGACTCAGCAGAGGCTGCTTCAACTGTCTACCCGGCCAACCTTCAGGGAATTATGGCAGCTTTGACACGCTTCGGAGCGACCATGGACGCTCATGGACGTACGCTCACCAGCCAACGTGAGGCCCTCGCTCGCCACGAGGAACTGCTTCAGCAAATTGGGAAAACCCTGGCACAGCTGACATCTCTGCCTGCATCTCCTGCTCCTGATCCAGTTCCTGCTCCTGATCCAGCTCCCACTCCTGCTCCAGTGCCTCCTGCAATGCTGCCTTCTTCACCTCGCGAACCCAGCCTTCCTGCACCACAGAGGTATGACGGCAAGCACAGTGAGTGCCGAGAGTTCCTTACCCAGTGTCAACTCACCTTTGAGCTTCAGCCTACCACCTACACTACGGATCGCCGCAAGATTGCCTTTGTGATCACCTTATTAGCTGGTAAGGCGCGAGCCTGGGCTACTGCTATCTGGCAAAGACAGGGACCTGAGTGCTTTGATTTCCAGCTGTTTTCTGAAGAGATGCTTCGGGTCTTCGATCAGGCAGACATCAGTACCGACGCAGCCCGAAAGCTCATGTCCATCCGGCAAGGAGGAAGCGTCGCAGATTACGCCATCTCGTTCCGAACACTCGCAGCAGTAAGTGGATGGAACGAGACTGCCCTGGTGTCAGCCTTCCACCATGGTCTGTCTGACCCCATCAAGGACGGTCTGGCCTCTATTGGATGCCCAAGTGACCTCGAAACCCTCATCTCACATGCTATTCGTCTGGACAACAGGATGAGAGAACGCCACCAAGCCTTGAGCCCCCCCAGCCTCCCTACCTCTACCTGGAGACCGTCTACCTCCTTCAGTGACTGTCCAGAACCCATGCAAGTGGGTCGTACTCGCCTCTCCGCATCTGAGAGGGAGCGCAGAAGGAGGGACAAGTGCTGCATCTACTGTGGCAAGCCTGGTCACTTCCGAGCATCATGTCCCGAACTCTTGGGAAAAGGACCGCCCCGTCCAGCCGAGGGAGGGTTGTGACGGGGCCTACCCTCTCTCCCGGACTCCCTGGCCAAGGAATCTACATCCCGGTCTCCATCTCCTGGGGTGAGTCTGTCCACTCTTGTCAAGCTTTGATAGACTCAGGGGCGGCTGGGAACTTTATGGATATTCACTTCGCCCAAAGCATCAATATTCCGACTGCACCTCTTGAAGTCCCACTGTCTGTGTCTGCCCTCGATGGCCAAGCGTTAGGTGATGGAAGAGTCACCCAAGTTACTTCTCCAGTTTTCCTCCAGTCTCAAGGTCACAAGGAAGAAATATCCCTGCACCTGATTCCTTCACCTGAGTTCCCAGTTATTCTAGGCCTTCCTTGGCTTACTCGCCACAACCCTCGCATAGACTGGGTAACAAGCCAGGTTGTGGAATGGGGCCCTGCATGCCATGCCTCTTGTCTGCTCTCTAGCTCTCCTGTGTCTCCTGCCGAGCCCCCTGATCTCACCGAGTTATCTCAAGTTCCCACAGAGTACTGGGATCTCAAGGAGGTATTCAGCAAGAGCAGGGCCGCCGTTCTTCCTCCGCACCGGGCCTACGACTGTGCCATCGACTTGCTCCCTGGGACTACCCCTCCTCGTGGCAGACTGTTTTCACTCTCTCAGCCAGAACGCAAGGCCATGGAGGAATACCTCAAAGATGCCCTGGTCTCTGGGTTTATTCGACCCTCCACTTCACCTGCTGGAGCCGGCTTCTTCTTTGTCGGCAAGAAGGATGGGGGGCTCCGACCATGTATTGATTACAGGGGCCTGAATAAGATCACTGTGCGCAACCGATATCCCCTTCCGCTGATGTCCACAGCTTTCGACCTGCTCCAAGGCGCCACCGTCTTCACCAAGTTGGACCTACGGAACGCATACCACCTCATCCGTATCCGACAGGGAGACGAGTGGAAGACTGCCTTTAACACCCCGTCTGGGCACTACGAATACCAGGTGATGCCCTTCGGACTCACCAACGCACCAGCTGTTTTTCAGGCCCTAATCAACGACGTCTTAAGGGACATGATTAACCTATACGTTTTTGTCTACCTCGACGACATCCTTATCTTTTCCAAGACCGTACAGGAGCACCGCCACCATGTCCGCCAGGTTCTCCAGAGGCTGCTACAGAACAATCTGTTCGCCAAGGCCCAGAAATGCGAATTTCATGTTCCCGAGGTCTCCTTTCTGGGATTTATTGTACGGACAGGCCAACTCCAAATGGACCCTGCCAAGACCCTGGCCGTCCGGGATTGGCCTACTCCCAAGTCCGTTAAGGAGGTTCAGCGGTTCTTAGGATTCGCTAACTTCTACCGCAAGTTCATCAGGAACTTCAGTTCTGTGGCAGCACCCATGTCAGACCTCACCAAAGGGACAGGTGGATCTTATGGCTGGTCTCCTCAGGCAGAAAAGGCGTTCAAAGACCTCAAGGACCGCTTCTGCACGGCACCCATTCTGGTTCTCCCGGACACCTCCCAACCATTCATCGTGGAGGTGGACGCCTCGGACAGTGGTGTTGGCGCGGTGCTCTCTCAACGTTCGGAAGGAAAGCTGCACCCCTGCGCTTACTTCTCCCACCGCCTGAGTCCTGCTGAGTCCCGGTACGATGTGGGGGATCGAGAACTGCTAGCGGTCAAACTGGCCCTTGAGGAGTGGAGGCACTGGCTGGAGGGAGCACAACATCCATTCCTGGTTTGGACTGACCACAAGAACCTGGAGTACCTCCAGCAAGCCAAGAGACTGAACCCTCGACAGGCTAGGTGGGCCCTGTTTTTCAGTCGGTTTGACTTCACCCTCTCATACCGCCCCGGCTCCAAGAACACCAAACCTGACGCACTGTCCAGACTGTTCTCTGCCACTAACAGGGAGAATGAAGTCGGGCCTATTATCCCTGTGTCCCGGATTGTGGCCCCTGTCCGCTGGGGTATTGAGGAGGCTGTCCGACGAGCCCAACGCCAGGACCCCGGTCCTGGGACGGGGCCACCAGGCCTCTTGTACGTCCCACATCAAGCCCGGGCCAAGGTTCTCCAGTGGGGTCACTCTTCCCCTCTCACCGCCCACCCGGGAGCTCGGAGGACCCTGGACTTCCTGAAAAGACGCTTCTGGTGGCCTAACATGGAGAAGGAAGTAAGGTCATTTGTCCTGTCCTGTGAGGTTTGCACCAGAACCAAGAACCCACGACAGCGTCCCCAGGGTCTCCTGCATCCTCTGACCATTCCCCGGCGTCCCTGGTCCCACGTGGCAGTCGACTTTATCACGGGTCTCCCTGAGTCACAAGGTAACACGGTCATTTTGGTCTTAGTTGACAGATTCTCCAAGGCCTGCCGCTTCATACCACTGTGCAAACTCCCCTCTGCTCTTGAAACTGCGAAACTTTTGTTTAATCATGTCTTCCGAGTCTTTGGTCTTCCACAGGACATCGTCTCAGACCGAGGGCCCCAGTTCTCCTCCCGAGTGTGGCACGGGTTCTGCAAGGTCATCGGAGCCACTGCCAGCCTCTCCTCTGGGTTTCACCCACAGTCCAATGGTCAGACGGAGAGGCTCAACCAGGACCTGGAAACCACCCTGCGAGGCCTGGCTATGGATAACCCGACATCGTGGAGCACCTGGCTGCCATGGGCGGAGTACACCCACAACACCCTGCAGTCATCGGCCACCAAGCTGTCGCCATTCCAGTGCCAATTCGGGTTCCAGCCACCTCTGTTCCCGGACCAGGAGGAGGACGCGGGGGTGCCCTCGGTCAACCAATATGTGAGACGGTGTCGCAAGACCTGGAGCAAGGTCAGGAAGACCCTCATACAGACCTCCAGAACCAACCAGACTCAGGCCAACCGCCATAGAAGACCTGCACACGCTTTCCGCCCTGGGCAGCGTGTTTGGCTGTCCACTAAGGACCTTCCACTGCGGGTGGAGAACCGCAAGCTTGCTCCTCGCTACATTGGCCCCTTCAAGGTGGTGCGCAGGGTGAACCCTGTCTCCTACCGGCTCCAGTTGCCCCGGACTCTGAGGATCAACCCCACTTTCCATGTTTCCCTGTTACGGCCCGTACTGACGTCTACGTATGCCCCTGCCCCTAGGAACCCCCCACCCCCCCGCATCTTCCAGGGGCAGACTGTGTTCACTGTGAATCGCCTGCTTGACTCCCGCCGGGTCCGCGGCGGGTTGCAATATCTGGTGGACTGGGAGGGCTATGGTCCTGAGGAGCGCTGCTGGGTTCCTGCTCGGGATGTCCTTGATAAAGAACTATGTCGGGACTTCCATTCGGCCCATCCGGATCGCCCTGGGAACGTCAGGAGACGCTCCTAGAGGGGGGGGTCCTGTTAGGACTAGGACTGTTTTGGCCTCTAGAGGCCGCTGTTATTTCCTTTTCATGTCGTGTTTATTTTGGCCTCTAGAGGCCGCCACTGTTCCTGTGTTTTGTGTTTGTGTTAATTGCCTAATTATCTTCACCTGTGTCCTTAATTAGTTTGTCTATTTATACCCCTGAGTTCAGTCCTCTTGTCACGGAGTCTTTGTGCTGTTATGTTTATCTCCAGTTTCCTTTGTACTGTGTTTTTTGATCTTCTTAGCTTTTGTATTTTTGCACTTTGCTTTTCTTTTGGATTATACTCTTTGGTTTTTTTTTTTGTCTTTTGTTTTGCCCTGTATATAGTGTATATAGTTTAAATAAACCTTTTGATTCTTTTTCTACTTCCGCCTCACGCCTCTGCATTTGAGTCATCCCCCTGGTGGCCTAGTGGGGGTTTGCTGGATTATCACACCAACGAACCAGGTTCGAATCCCAGCAAAACCCTAACAAAATGAATGACTGTCTCTCTGGTGCCGAGGGTGAGCCCCGCCTCTCACCTGTCTCGCCCCGCCTCTCACCTGTCTCTCTGGTGCCGAGGGTGGGCCCCGCCTCTCACCTGAAGTCAGCTGGGATTGGCTCCAGCTCAGTCCCACAATTTCTTTACCAATACTGAAATCTTGCATTTCAGCTGAAGTACATAAGATTTATCTCATTCTCTTCTATTTTATTACAGGCACAACCTTTCTATTTAGATATTTGATTTTTATTTTATTTTATTCTATTGTTGTGTTTGTGTTCGTTGGTGCTGTTGTGACACTCAAATTTTCCTTCAGGATTAAGTGTTTTATATTCATATTATCCCATATTTTTGAAAAACAGAAGAAAAATACATTGCTAAATATGATTTACACACAACCTCAGCTTTCACATAAATAAAATATATAATCAATCCTGACAAAAAACAATATACGATCAAGTGTCTTGACATATAAACATTCCAAATCGAAAGTACTGTTTTTCCGTATGTGTGTGTATATAAACACACCTTGATTAAAAATGATGTAATTCAGTGTTTAAGGCCGACCCTCAGAAAGAAGAGCCGAGCTGATGCTGTAATCGTGAATAAGTGTAAATAAGTTCTGTTTATTCTTTTATTCTGTTGGTTGTTTAGTTCACCCCAGATCTTGTGCATCATCGAATCATCACTGCCTTTTTAACAAATTTGCCTTGCCTTTTTTTTCTTTTTTTTTCTCCTCGCTCAAGTCACATCACTAGACTTGCCGTACACGCAGTCATCCAGGGATTCACTAACACTGGGAGAAAGTCGGATCATTTTCACATAAATCACTGAGTAATTTGATACCTCACCATCCAACACGCTGTTTAAAGATGTACAAGGATTGATTGATTATTCATTCATTTTAAAACTACAAAAATGCACATACAATGATGTATAAATATTTAATCATCAGGTTAAAAACCTTTTATTTATTCCTTATTTTATTTTTAATTTAAAGCTAGACGGCCTTTTGATTTCATAAAATCGGTGAAATTTAGTTCCCTCTGAAATGTGGTGATTGTGATATCTGTTTATTTCTGTAATATCTCACAAAATATCAGGCCATTCTGTGGCTGGGAAGTTATTTAATTTGAGGGGATTAAAGCAAATAATGTGCATGAAATCGCTCGCTTGGCGCAGTCAAGCAGACAGAGGAAGTCCGTGTGCGCATGCGCAGGTTTACCTTCTTCTTCTTTTGGGTTTTACGGCAGCTGGCATCCACAGTGTTGCATTACTGCCATCTACAGGTTTACCTTTGAGCGTGCACTGACAGTTCCATCATTCTGTCGCTAAACGAACAGCTGATCACACCGAGGTGCTCGCTGAGCGCCCATATTTATTAGTTTGGTCCTGCGTTTCCTTTCCTTCGTATAGAACATAACGTCTTTTCTTCTCGCTTTCTTTCTGTTACTGTAGTCGGTCTTTCACGTTTCATTCGCACACTCACGTCCTCCATTTTTCTCTCCCGTTTCAAATTTGTATCCCACAATGCCTTGCATGAACGGGGAAAGCCCACCACGTGAAGCATGATGTAGTATCTTGAATTGGGTCATGGTGAAGCAGGAAAAAATAGCAGAGAATTTAGGGCCACGTGGAGATAAATTAATTAATTGTTCTATTTAAAAAATAATAATAATAAAATTGGAAGTCTGTAATTTGAATTCAGTAGCTTTCGTTCCGCTAAACAAAAATAATTGGGTGTCGGGAAATTTCTTTTTATGACCTACACTTGAAAAATCTGAAAGGCAGTCTAACTTTTAACAGACTTCTTCGACCAGCGTCACACAGGTTCGTCGCTTCCTCGGCTCACCAACACGATCTTTCTGAAACCGACGTTTCTTCTGAGGGAAAAATGCGTTACTTAAAGTTGTATGACTGAAAAAAAAAAACACGATGCAATATCTCTGCATGAATGATCTCAGAATATAATTGTTTGCATGTTTTTTTTGTTTTCTATATTTACACATTTTTCCAATAATTTATTTATTAATTAGCAAAGATTTAGAAGCAGTCCTTCATGTATAAACTGTTAGTAAAAATACAGTGTGGCTTGATAATGATTTGTGGCGCTCAGTAACTGGTCACATGAGTAAGTTTTTCCTCGTTATCTTTCCCCAGGTGCCGTTTTCAAACTGCAGTGAGGAGTGTGAGCCCGGCACCAGGAAGGGCATCATCGAGGGGCAGCCCACCTGCTGCTTCGAGTGTACCGAGTGTTCTGATGGAGAATACAGCGAGTATAAAGGTGTGATTTTATTTCCTCTAACGACAGCTTTTTATTATGAAACAGGTGGACTGATGGTACTATTATTATACAGGCCTTGTTCGAGGTCCCTGAGCCAAGCTTATCCCTTCAGCTTAAACATCTACTCTAACAACTCCAGCAGAACCAGGATTCTGTTTCTGAAGTGAACTTGAATAGGTTTTTTAATGTCAGGAAGATTGCGAGAGCCACCAGGTTGCCAGAGTGGAGATAGTACTTGTTCTCTGCTGGTGTGACGAGGAGTGGTGTTCACCATCAAAACTGCCTCAAAGTCACTTGGGTCTACAGTACCAGTTAAAAGTCACTTCATGTCTTAAAGTAATGATGGATGTCGTTTCTCGACTTTACTCAGTGTTCGGTTCTTGATGTAATATGGATTACTACAGTTGTGACGTTGAATAGGGCTGTTTTTTAGAGAGTATTTTTATTATTTACTGTTTGATCTCAAACACATTAAGAAGGAAAGAAACTCGTCTACTAATTAACTTTTGACGAGGCGCCTGTTAATTGAAAAGCGTTCCAGGTGACTCCTTCATGAAGCTGTTAAGAGAGTGCCAGTAGTGTACAAAGCATCATCAAGGTAAACACTGATACGCTGAAGACTTTTTGTTTTTTAACACTTTTATTTATTTATTTATTTTTTATTTACCACATAATTCCATATATGTTCCAGATGTTATTTCATAGTTGTGATGTCTTCAGTTTTGTTTGACGGTGTAGAGAATGGACACAATACAGAAAACCCTATGAATGAGTAGAGTATGGGGTGTACAAACGTTTGACTGGTACTGTTTATCTCCATTGTTTTTTCTCTACTCACGGTATATGAGCTGATATCCTAGTAGTAGAGCAGCCAGTTAGAGCGCACGATTGCTCATATCCAGTGAATGTGAAGAGAATAAATCCACTTGTACACAATGCGTCTAGTAAGTCTTGTCACAATAGATAGAACAGGCACCATCACATTTAATACTGACCCTTGAACACTTCCGGTCTTTATAGTAGGCTGCACTCCTATTAACTGCCACTAGGTGGCTTCAACAAGCAAACAGTGTCCAGAACAATTAACTACTGTTAATTACCTCCGCCAAGGAGGTTATGTTTTCAGTAGTGTTGGTTTGTTTGTTTGTTGGTTTGTCTGTTAGCAACATTACGGAAAAAGTTATGAACGGATTGCTCTAAAAATTTTTCCAGAGGTGTGACTGGGCACAAGTAACAATCCATTAAATTTTGGCGGTGATCCGGATCACCTTCTGGATCCCAGATTTTTTTTAAAGGATTCTTGGCGGAGGTCTGCGCTCTCCGAGTGCTTTTCTAGTTTATAATAAATTTTAAAAAATGATATGTAACTTGTTATAAATTTTACAAGACATAATATTTATTATATAATATTTAGTAATACAAAAATCTAGAATACAAATAATTTGCATGTTTTTAAATAGTTTTAAAAAATATTTATATCGAAATAAAATTACAAACACATTGTATATGTATTTGTTTTTATAATGATTAAATTGATTAATTTTAAAATAAATTGTACATAACTGGTATAATATACTGTGTATTACATTTAATTATGAATGTTTACTCCATTTACCATTTATTAATCATTATACATTATTTAATCTAGTATTACATAATTGTTTTTGAAAATATTTTTAATTTTTCAGTGTCTTTAATATTCATTAATGCTATAATTGCATTTCAGTAATTTTTTTGAAAAACCTAATTTATTGAAGTCAGTGCTGTACATATCTAAATGTTACTTATTAATATTATAACATTATTATTATTGTTGTTAATAATGTTAATTGAGGAGTTATTTCATTGCCCTTTCAATAAATAAATATTCATTCATTCATTCATTCTCCTTTTCTTTCCTGTGCAGATGCCAGTGTTTGTACCAAATGTCCCAACAATTCTTGGTCCAACGGGAACCACACTTCCTGTTTCTTGAAGGAGATTGAGTATCTGGCGTGGTCGGAGCCGTTCGGGATTGCGCTTGCCCTGCTCGCCGTGCTTGGCCTTCTGCTGACGTCCTTCGTGATGGGCGTATTTGTGCGATTTCGGAACACGCCAATAGTCAAGGCTTCAAACAGAGAGCTGTCCTACCTGCTGCTGTTCTCGTTAATCTGCTGTTTCTCCAGTTCGCTCGTGTTCATCGGCGAGCCTCAGGACTGGATGTGTCGTCTGCGTCAGCCCGCATTCGGTATCAGCTTTGTCCTGTGCATCTCCTGCATCCTGGTGAAGACCAACCGGGTTCTTCTGGTGTTTGAAGCCAAGATTCCCACCAGCCTCCATCGTAAGTGGTGGGGTCTGAACCTGCAGTTCCTGTTGGTCTTCCTGTTCACCTTTGTGCAGGTGATGATCTGCGTGGTGTGGCTCTACAACGCACCGCCGGCGAGCTACAGAAACTACGACATTGACGAGATCATCTTCATAACCTGCAATGAAGGCTCCATGATGGCTCTGGGCTTCCTCATCGGCTACACCTGCCTCCTGGCGGCCATCTGCTTCTTCTTCGCCTTTAAGTCTCGGAAGTTGCCCGAGAACTTCACGGAGGCTAAGTTCATCACCTTTAGCATGCTCATCTTCTTCATTGTCTGGATCTCCTTCGTCCCCGCTTACTTCAGCACCTATGGGAAGTTCGTCTCGGCCGTGGAGGTTATTGCTATTCTGGCGTCCAGCTTCAGCCTGCTCGCGTGCATCTTCTTCAATAAGGTCTATATCATCCTGTTCAAGCCTTTCAGGAACACCATCGAGGAAGTTCGCTCCAGCACGGCGGCACATGCCTTCAAAGCCGCTGCCAAAGCCACACTGCGGCAAAGCTCTGCCTTCAGGAAGAGGTCCAGTAGTGTGGGCGGCTCCTCCGCCTCTTCACCGTCCTCATCGATCTGCCTGAAGACCAACGACAACGACGCAGCCACGCCCACTGGGCAGAGGCGGAGCCAAAGGCCCAGGGTGAGCTTTGAGAGCGGGACGATGAGCTTGTCACTCGGATTTGAAGAGGCGAGAAAAAACTAAATGCCGCTACGAGACGCTGCTGAAGTCATGAAGAAATATTTACACTCAGTAGCTGTTTTATCAAGTATACGCACCTAGTCCTTGTACAGTTACCAACTACAGCTTGTATATTGCGCTGTACAAAGTATCGGCACCCCTTACCCACTGAACAGATATTATTTGGGTGATTGTTCATGACCGCATGTTGAACTGTCCCTTAAAAGTGACAATTTCTGATTAACGTGAAACTTATAAATGTGAACTTGGAGTCATTCCTGGAAGCCAATGCTTATAATTCTGTCTTGTATCTGAATTTAATATTGTTAACTGCATTGTGTGTTGTTTCCAGATAAAGCAAATAATGTGCTTAAGTGTGTGTAACAATTTCTTTAGATGCTGTACTAATACCTGTACTAAGGGGGAAGCCATGGCCTAACAGTTAGAGAAGCAGCTTTGGGACCAAAAGGTTGCTGGTTCTATTCCCTGGACTAACAGAAGAAGAAGGAGAAGAAACCTTTATTTGTCATATGCACACTTCAAGCACAGTGAAATTCATCCTCTGCATGAAGCAGTGAACACACACGTGCGCACACACCCAGAGCAGTGGGCAGCCACACCAGAGCGCCCGGGGAGCAGTCAGGGGTTCAGTACCTTGCTCAAGGGCACCTCAGCCCAAGGCCACCCCACGTCAACCTAACTGCATGTCTTTTGGACTGTGGGGGAAACCGGAGCACCCAGAGGAAACCCACACAGACATGGGGAGATCATGCAAACTCCACACAGAAAGGCCCCCGCCGGCCGCTGGGCTAGAACCCTCTTGCTGTGAGGTGACCGTGTTAACCACTACACCACCAATGGCTAAAGTGCTCTTGGGCAAGGCACCTAACCCCAACTATTCCCCAGGCTGCCCTGGGTGTGTTGTATGTCGCTCTGGATAAGAGCATCTGCTAAATGCCTGTAATGTAATGTAATAAATTGTTATAAACAAGAAATAATGGAATACAATTTGGTCACGATTTCTTTACAAATTGGCTTATGTCATTCTTCAAGTCCAGGTTTATTTTATTTTATTTTTAATCATTGTTCCATTTTAAGTATCAAACAATTCAAATAAAAATGTGACTCATTTGGTAAAATATAAATCATCACAAACAGAATTAAATGGACAGTTTCTATGCCCGAATATTTATCATATATCAAGATACGCATCCAGAGGACAGCTTTATGATAAATAGGTATTTGTTACACTTTTAATGTTCTCCATAATCTCTCACGCATACACAGAATTTCAGTTAAAAGTGTAGTAAAACGTCGAGATGTTGTGACACATGGATGATATAAACTCTCCTTTGCTTCATATGCAGCTGTGTGAAATGCAGTGAACCCCAGGATTTCTCATCTCATCTCATTATCTGTAGCCGCTTTATCCTGTTCTACAGGGTCGCAGGCGAGCTGGAGCCTATCCCAGCTGACTACGGGCGAAAGGCGGGGTACACCCTGGACAAGTCGCCAGGTCATCACAGGGCTGACACATAGACACAGACAACCATTCACACTCACATTCACACCTACGCTCAATTTAGAGTCACCAGTTAACCTAACCTGCATGTCTTTGGACTGTGGGGGAAACCGGAGCACCCGGAGGAAACCCACGCGGACACGGGGAGAACATGCAAACTCCACACAGAAAGGCCCTCGCCGGCCACGGGGCTCGAACCCAGGACCTTCTTGCTGTGAGGCGACAGCGCTAACCACTACACCACCGTGCCACCATACCCCAGGATTTCTCATCTTTAAATATGTCAATATACTGTAAATTTCTAAGGTGTGCATTTAATGTTCTAAAGCCAAACCTGGAAGATAAATAGTGAAAATTATAGTGACGTTTCTGGTGTATTTGCTGTGTGTTCTGATTGAGACTAAATGTAAGCTGTAGTTGTTTATAAAAATTATAATATTCCTGTGTGTGTGTGTGTAACTAGTTTGCCTATTGGAGTGTAAAATATTCTCTAAAACTTTATTCATACACTACCGTTCGAAAGCTTGGGGTCACCCAGACAATTTTGTGTTTTCCATGAAAAGTCACACTTTTATTTCCCACCATAAGTTGTAAAATGAATAGAAAATATAGTCAAGACATTTTTCTGGCCATTTTGAGCATTTAATCGACCCCACAAATGTGATGCTCCAGAAACTCAATCTGCTCAAAGGAAGGTCAGTTTTATAGCTTCTCTAAAGAGCTCAACTGTTTTCAGCTGTGCTAACATGATTGTACAAGGGTTTTCTAATCATCCATTAGCCTTCTGAGGCAATGAGCAAACACATTGTACCATTAGAACACTGGAGTGAGAGTTGCTGGAAATGGGCCTCTATACACCTATGGAGATATTGCACCAAAAACCAGACATCTGCAGCTAGAATAGTCATTTACCACATTAGCAATGTATAGAGTGGATTTCTGATTAGTTTAAAGTGATCTTCATTGAAAAGAACAGTGCTTTTCTTTCAAAAATAAGGACATTTCAAAGTGACCCCAAACTTTTGAACGGTAGTGTATCTAGTTTTGTGGTCAATGTCTACAAGAATCTCTCTATTTAAAGCAGTTATGAGTCACTCAGCAGTGGCGTGCACAGATAGACACGAGGTGGTGCTCAAGCACCTGCCCCTCTGCCCTCTGTCCAAAAAAGTGCCCTTTTGAATTTTTTTTTTTTTTTACAGTTTACTGAGGCCAATGTCGACATGATCTTTTAGAAAAGCCGCAGCATTAAAAGCGTCTGTGAAAATAATGTCCCGATGTGTGCCCCCTCCGCACACACACCGGACCTCTGTCTCTCTTGCTCTGTCACGTGAACAAGCGTGCAGTGCATTCAATGTGAGGTTGCTAGCCTGGCTAACGCGACTTCAAAGCTCTCCGAGCTATTGGTCTGGCCAAGATATTAAGGGCCTCTGCATGCTCTTGCGACAAGGCTTTCGCAGATAGCTTTTCGCAGACAGTTGTAATTTATCGTTGAGCGGGGAGTAATAGGCGTGCGCGATGTTATTCACCGCCACAACACAAGGGGGTGTGAAGTCGCAAAATCGCTAGGAGTAGTTGGTGGGTGTGGTTAGTGGAGTGTTTATCCTCCGGTTACTTATAATGACTAGAACTGGAGTCGTATAGATGTACGTACTTCCTCACTTCCTCGATCAACCGCTCTTCGTGCTGCTCCATCTTCGCTCGTGTTTTTAAAAATGGCGGTCGTGAAAACAAAACAAACCGGGAAAGTAGGGAAGCGGAAGTGCGTGTACAGCGGATGTAGAGTGGACCAATCAGAGCCCTCTTGTCTGCGACGCTTCTGCGGTGGTCACAATCTTTGGGAGGTGCGCACAGAGCATCTGCGAAGGTGGGGGGGCTACGCAGACGCCATCTGCAACGACTGCGTTGTCAGCATAAATTGGCCTTAAGCCCAACCATTTCCCAGAGCCCGTGGTTGACCCGCCTCCCTGAAATGCCTCAGTTTGCTACTGGTCGAAGCCAGAAAAGGCTGTGACGAAGCTTAAACCAATCACATCACTCTTTCCTCTGACGTATGCGAAGCGACGGGGCTAACTGGTAGATTAAACTCTTACCGAAGCCGGTCGGGAGCAAGGCGAAAACGTCCTTCCTTTCAATAAATACCTCCAGGGCTGCTCTTTGCTCCGTTTTCAATGAGAACTTCCCGTTGAATGCTTTCGATACAGCATCTATGCGTAATAGATGCGGAAGCATGAATGAAGCGCTTCCGGCATAGATTCTGTAAACAATTTATGGCTTCCGGTCGCAGTTCTACTACGTCAGTGCCTTGAACACGCCTCTACCCAGGGCCGTTGGAGATGCTCAAAGTTGATTGGTTCCTGATTTTTCGGGAGCTTGGAAGAGCTGTAGATAGCTTGCCTGGCCAGACTAACACTACGTTCAGACTGCAACCTGAAACGACCCATATCCGATTTGTTGTGAAATCCGATTTTTTTGTTAGGCCGTTCACATTACCAATTATATGAGACTTGTATGCGATCTCCAATATGAACGGAAAACGACCCAAAAGTGTCCCACATGCGCAAATTGACACGTAATAAGCACATCTACGTAATACGTAAAAAAAAAAAAAGCGCACTCTTCATGTTTAATGATTTCTTTTTTGTTTGTTTGTTTAATTATCTGGTTAGTGTTAAAGTGTGAGGTCTCGTGTGTGTTTTTGTTTCTGAACTGAAATGAAAACGTGTAGCCTGGTAACGAGGGTTGACTCCTAAATGTCTCTCTAATTTCTATATAAGTGCACTACATGTTACTAGGAAGTAATGGATTTTTAAACTCTATATAGTGCACTCGAGCTTCAGTAGGTAGTCATTTGGGATACGGCCGCTGTATTACCAAACTCTTAATTCAGGCTTAATAATTTGCACATATTTATTTCGTCATATTAATAAACTTTTCTACATTTTTATAAATATTTATTTAGATTGTTTATAGCCAGCTGAATTCTGCAACTTCTCTCAGCGCTGGCTCAAGGTGCAGAAACACCAGTGCAGTTTGCTATGGAGATGAGGCGAGACCTGGCGATGTGGTTTTTGTGGCGGCGGCGGAACTCACACAATAATCTGATTAATGTGGGCAGCAGACTAATGAGACCGAAGGTGTCAAATTACTGGAAATTTCCAGAACAATCTTATAATCTTGTAATACAGGATGGTTTAAGTTATAAATCAGTTATAGAAACTGTTTTATTTAATCAGGCTAACAGATAAACATCCAGGTCCCTACCAAATCCACCATTAGCTTGATCAATTCTATAAAAGTCTATTTAAATTCTGACAACTGTACAAATGTTGTTGTTTTCCACCAAAGAGGTGGGATTAGCCAACGCAGAATAGTGACGTTTGTCTCTTGTTGATGACGTGTAGGTCGCATGAATGCGACCTGTCCGGTCAGACTGCAGTCGCATGTGAAAATATTGGATATGCATCGGATTTCGGACCACATATCCAAGCGGCCTGGGTTGCATGTGAAAAAATTGGATCTGTGTCGTTCAGATTGTCAATAACAAATCAGATACAGGTCGCATATGGGCAAAAAAATCGGATATGGGTCGTTTCAGGGTGCAGTCTGAACGTAGTCTAATGCTGCTTTTCCACTACCAACGTGGCTGAGTTGGGCTGAGCCATGCCGTGCTGAGTCGGGCTGAGCGGGGCTATTGGAGTTGCATTTCGACTACAACCGCGCTGAACCGTGCTGGCTGGAAGTGGGTGGACACATTGGGTGGAGTTAGCGAAAGTGGGTGGACGTCAGGTGATGTCATTATGTGGTGCAAACAGTGACATCAGTGACCTTTTAAGCGGTAGTCTCACAACCTGGAGAGTAAACAATAAACATGGAGGACATGGAGTCGTTAGTGTTGCTGGTCTTGGTGCTGTGGCTTGTTGTCACTGACAACGCCAACAGATACTGGCAAGAGCGTATAGATGAGGCGAGCCGCATAAGGCTTCATAATTCTCGTAATTCGTAATTCTTCTTCTTCCGGGTTTACGGTGTTTACAGATCCCAGCGTGCTCGCGGGGCGTGTGTGGGCATGTGAGGACACTCCTCCTCACCAATCAGTGCACAGGGGAGTGTCTCCTCACGCCCCTAGCCTCACTCAGCTTGGTTTGGCTCGCTTCAGTCCCACTCCAAAACCGTGCGAGTTTTGGGGGCTGAGCAGGGCTGAAGCGAGCTGAGTCGTGCTGTTCTTAGATAGTCGAAACGTGAGCTGTGTCGGGCTGAAGTGAGCTGAGAAAGGGTAGTGGAAAAGGGCCATAAGCTCGCAACAGGCCCTCGTGTTGCGTCACGCTTAGGATGGGCGGGCCCAGGCTAGAGGTTGCAGCAGCATAGCGTCCTGGAAGCCACGGCCTTGTCTAGCACAGACAGCACATCGGGCAGTCAGTCAGCTCTTCCCCTGCCCCACCAGCCAGCTAACACATGAATCGAGTGAAAATGTATTGTTTGCCCTCTAAGCCCAAGCTGTAATTATTTTGTCGTGAAGTAGCCCGTCGCATACAGAAACAACTGCACATGGCAGCCTTTGCCAGCTTATTTGCTCCCTTTCCATATGGAGAAACAAACTGAACAACATTTTAAATGTAGCCTAAACCATTGAGGCAACCCCACTCTCCATCAATTCCAACCTGTTTTTATAACATGATTAAGAATATCGCGTTATGCTAGTATGCACGGAGTTATGCAAATAAAGGAGAGCTCCGTGGAGCCCATTGAGTGTGTAGATTTCGTTACAAATTTTAAGATGATCTCACGGAAATCTGTGAATAAACACAGTCTTGAGACTCAAGTCAGTGACGGGAAGATCAGACTTTCAGACTTTTTCAGACTTTTTAAAGATGGAACTACAGAAAAATACCCAAAACTTTGATATGATTACGAACACAAGAGGAGGGTTAAATCTCAGACTTTTATAATAAGGTGTTCCACATGCGCAACAAAGTGCCTTTTCCCCCCAGAATGCCTGTGCACGCCACTGCACTTCTCCAGTTCTGAGTTTTAAAAAACAATTTAAAAAAATTAGTGATTTGTTGGGGCGGCACGGTGGTGTAGTGGTTAGCGCTGTCGCCTCGCAGCAAGAAGGTCCTGGGTTCGAGCCCCGGGGCCGGCGAGGGCCTTTCTGTGTGGAGTTTGCATGTTCTCCCCGTGTCCGCGTGGGTTTCCTCCGGGTGCTCCGGTTTCCCCCACAGTCCAAAGACATGCAGGTTAGGTTAACTGGTGACTCTAAATTGAGCGTAGGTGTGAATGTGAGTGTGAATGGTTGTCTGTGTCTATGTGTCAGCCCTGTGATGACCTGGCGACTTGTCCAGGGTGAACCCCGCCTTTCGCCCGTAGTCAGCTGGGATAGGATCCAGCTCACCTGCGACCCTGTAGAACAGGATAAAGCGGCTACAGATAATGAATGAATGAATAGTGATTTGTTTCTTAACAGTCAGCGCGCGCGACTGATTCTCTCCCAAGCCCTTGTCTACGTCAGCGTTATTGTTGTGCACGTTCCATTGGCTCGCTCGCTGAGGGTTCTTGTGATCCCGCCCACCTGTGTGTGACGGACCCAATCCTGGCTCAGGAGGCGGGATTTATCGGCATACACGGAAGCGGAATCTCAAAAACCTACTGGCAGCGTTTCAGTGACGGTCTTCAGCAGCTCCGGTTACTGTTCGGGAAAGGGAGAAATAGTAATGAAAATTATTTTGAGAAAAGTGTTTTTATGTGATTTGTGTGTGTTTAATGAGCGAGTTAGTTCATTTACTAGTCGGTTCGGGTAGCTAGCTGGAGTGTTAGCGAGTTCCTTGCTAGTTTCGTAGCTAGTTTGCTAAGCTGTTTAATTAGTACATGTGCACAACTCATTTTTATTAGCTTTTAATTTATTAGATTATTACTGTGAATTCAGTACTTGACTCCATCTTGAGTTGTTTGGATTAACTAGTTACTCGGGTTAATTATTATTATTATTATTATTATTATTATTAATATTATTGAACCTAGGACCACATTGGAAATAAGTGTTTTCACTTTCATGTGTTATCCTGGTTGTTAATGTCTTTCATATTTATGTTTTTCATTATTTACCGAATAAATCTGAATTATTATTATTATTATTATTATCAACTTAAAATTAATTACAAAACAGAAACAAGCAATGCAATGTAGCCATAAATAAATAAAATGGCTAAATAAAGGTTTGATTTTTTTTTTTAATGATCTGTACATTTTTCTAGGTGAAAATGTGCCAATTTTTATTCATACATTTTAAAAAAAAAAACTCTAAAATGTGGCTATGCAGCAAAATGATTTGAAATGCTGATTGTACCTGAACAAGCACAACATAAATTCCAATTCATTTTGTTCTCAGGGTGTGCACACTTTTGCACTCAGTTATGAATATGTGCTTTGTGTTTTAACAGAAATAAATGAAAGCTTTATTTAAAAATAATTCTATAATGATTATGAATAGTAGAATATTGTAGTTGAACCTGAAGCGCAGAGAAACGTCCTGCTCCGTGTTTCTGATCAGGAAGTGTGTTCTGAGAAGGTGTGTGTGTGAGATCTGACACCGAGAGCCAGGAGCTTGGAGCAGGAAATAAAGCTCTGTTGTTCACGGAAGGGTCTCATTCAGTGATTCTGTGGAATGTGAATGTACGCTTGCTGTACCTGTTGGCATGAAAAATGGATTAATTTGACCTCTGTGGTTTTGTCCTCTCTTTTTCAGCAGGCTGGATCCTTTTGAATGATGTTGAGTTGATTTAAAAAAAAAAAAAAAGTAAAACCAGTTTGACACACTGGACACAACAGAAGTCCAGAACACACAACTCCCTGACATCCTGTGTTTTGTGGCGGAAAGCGAGGCAGATGTTCCTCCACGGGGCTTGTTTACGTGTGAAGCGTGTCCTCTCTTGCACTCTCTCGCTCTGAGACGCCGCCATGGCTGTGTTTCCCGTCGTGTCCAGGCTCACTTGGAGGACCAAGTATCTGCTCTTGCTAGTGCTGTGTGCGTGTGTGATAGTGTGGATTGTGTCCATCTCTGACAGCCATGTGAAGACCCGTGAGCAGGTGCTGACTGCCACCAAGGCTCGGCTGGAGAAGCAGCAGGATGAAGTGGATAAGGAACGAGGGGTGAAAGACCTCTGCCCAGAAAAATCACCACTGCTCCGTGAGTTTTACTGTGAAACATTATTGGCAATCGACACTCATTTAAAAAAAAAAATCCTCCTTTAATTAAAAAAATATTTTAAATACTTTGTTAAATATGATTTATTCAGATTTTATTCGTCAAGTTATTTTTAAAAAATATAATTTAAAAAATATATATATTTATTTTAAAAATATACATACAAATGAGTTATTATTATTATTTTTATTATTATTAATTATTTATTTATTACAGTTACTACAGAACTGCAGTGTGTGTCTCTCTCTCGAGGGAGTGGAAGTGTGCAAACATCACACTTGTGTGAAATTTAATTTGTACACACTTGCTCGTTGTGTGTTATATATTGGTGCAGTGTGTGTGTGTGTGTGTGTGTGTGTGTATACTCATTGACTGCTGATATGTTTGACTTGGCAGATTGGATTTGTTTCCTGTTAATTATCTTTTTTTTTTGCCATTACATGGAAAGAGAGAGATGGATGGATGGAGGGATAAGGAGTCAGAGTGTTTAGGAAATAGATTGATAGAAAGATGGACGGTGATAGGGATGGATGGACAGATGGCTGGATAGACAACGCAGTGCATGAATGAATAGCACCACATTAACAGTAAACAAATGGGACTAAAAGAGCAGAGAAGGAAAAAGGAAATGCAGAAGCACAGGAACAAAAAAGTATGCGTGTGTGCATGCGGTGTTCTCACAGGTGGATCTGTGAGTTTGACGTTCGAGCCGTCTCTGACGCTCGGTCAGGTGGGGGCGGAGAACAGAGATGTGGTGGGGGGACAGTATGAACCGAGCAAGTGTACAGCGAGGCAGAATGTCGCCATTCTCATCCCTCACCGGAACCGAGAGAAACACCTGCTGTACCTGTTGCACCACCTTCACCCATTTCTGCAGCGGCAGCAGCTCCACTACGCCATCTACATCATCCACCAGGTCACCACACAGTACACACACTCTCTAGATGGTACACACTGTCCTGACAGTAGGGGTGGGTGGGTGGGTGGGGGCTGCTATCTTAATTTTCACAAATAACAAAAAAAAGTGCATGTTACAATATTAATAGCAAAGAAAAATCTCAATGATATGATGATTAAACACCTGTCTCCTTTTTTGCGTGTTACAACTTTTATTTTTGTGAACGTTTGCATTTCTGATTTATTTATTTTAATGAACACCACACATCATGGGGGGCACAAACTTTTGCAGTCAACAGAATATTATTGGAATTTTTTGTCAGGACAATATCGTTTGCTGGTGTTGATTGAAACTGTGTGTTTTTCCCTGTTACAGGCTGGTGATGCAATGTTTAACAGGGCAAAGTTGTTGAACATCGGTTATCTGGAGGCTCTGAAAGACTTCAACTGGGACTGTTTCATCTTTCACGATGTTGATCTCGTCCCGGAAAACGATCACAACTTGTACATGTGTGAAGCACAACCGAAGCACTTAGTGGTGGGCCGAAACTCCACCGGGTACAAGTACGTCTCACGCGCTCCTCCTGTACACACATTGTCTTGCCTAAGTATGCTAGTGAGGACACGTATAAAGAAAAGAGATTTCCTGTTTTATTGCAACATGAATTTTTATTCTATCCACATTCACTGAATATGAGCAATCGCGCACTCTGATTGGCTACTCTACTACTAGGATATCAGCTCATATAGTGTGAGTAGAGAAAAACAAAATACAAAATGGCGCGTGTTGCTGAACCAACTGAGGACGAAATAAAAACTCGAAAACAAAACCACAAAAAAGAAACAAAATATGGAATGAAAGTGTTTGATGGTAAGAATGTATCTTTTTTCCCTCAATAATTTTCGCATTTTCCACAAATTGCTTCTGTCATTTTGCCAGTTTGTTTACATTCTAAGCGGAAATGAATTTGTCAGACGTTTTGCATAAAGTTTTTATTTAATGAACTTGCAAAAAATAAAAATGCTCTGTTTCTCAAAATTCGGTGAATGTGGGTAGAATGTTATTCCACTCAATCTCATCGTACATGGATTATAGACAACTCGGTACGCGCCTTGTCTGCTATCAGCTCATGTACGACTTGATTTTGTGGAATAACTGTTAAATATTTCAAGTTTTATCTCACCAGTTCTGTTTCTGTTTAAGACATTTCTGTATGATGCATTTTCACTATTCCCAATCCAGAAGAGAGATCTCTGTGTGCAAGGGGTGGGGCACAGGGTCTCTCTCTCTCACGTGCACACACTGTCAGAAGCTCTGCTCTGAGTGATGATGGAGTGGTTACATGTGAATTGATCCTGAAAATGCTCCTTGCCGTAAGCGCAACAAGTCTTTTGCATGTAAGGGCAGAAACGTGAGCAATCTGTCAAGTCCATCACATCCAGACGCTACAAAAGTACTGATAAGAGTCCTTTTAAAGTCCCGGATCAATAAGAGTACTAATACCATTAAATTCTTAACAATACCCTTCCCAGTGAGTTACAAAATGGGAAGTTGTGGCCTAATGGTTAGAGAATCAGCTTTGGGACCAAAAAGTCACTGATGACACTTCCATGCACATAGAGAAAATCGAATTTCTGCCGTAGCTCGACTGAAATCGAAGTTCTAAATGCCATGGAAACACCTTAGCTCGGCTGAAATCGAAACGAACTGGATTTCTCGTAATCGAGCTATGCGACCTAGATTATGCGATTGTAGTCGAGCTACTTAGTGCATGTAAACCCTGTCGAGCTACTTACTTCCCTTCCGGAAGTGACAAGACCACAAGCGGGAAACACAACAGCCTCGGTCGGCATGACAACAGTAGTAGTAGCGAGCAGCAGAAGAGGTCAGGAGGAACAAGGAGACAAAAAACAAAAACAATTGAACTTTTTGTGTGTTTATTAAGACCAGTTAAATTGTAAGCAAAAAATGGACTTTAGAAAAATATACAATTGTGCAAAATAAGTTGTCTTACAAAATAGTGGTCTGCGCAGGACAGTTTGTAGCCAACAGGTGGCAATGACATGTGGTGTGAATGTAAAGTGGAAATCACTCTTCTTCTTGACGACAACCGGAAGTGTACCAACACGATGGGGCGTGTAGCGCCACCTGTGGCTCGGGTGCACAATGTACCTCACACAATAGCTCGATTTCCTTGTGTGCATGTAGGATTGGATTTCTCTGGCACCCCTGCTGGGACCCTTAGCTTGATTACCGACAGTAGCTCGGTTTGGATGTGCATGTAAACACACTGACTGGTTCAGTTCCCAGGACCAGCAGGACTGGCTGAAGTGCCTTTGAGTAAAGCACCTAACCCCCTACTGCTCCCCAGGCTGCTCTGGGTCTGTTGTACGTCGCTCTGGATAAGAGCGTCCGCTAAATGCCTATAACGTAAACGGTCACATCTAAAATGATTCAGAAGCACACTGTGTGTTGTACAGCAATTGTTTTTTTCTCTCCTCTTCTGTACAGTTTTTAACAGGTTCAGGTGGACGTCAGACAGCAGTCAGTGCTAATGATGATTAATTTATTTAATAATTTAAGGCACAGCCGCATGATTAAAAAGTTTAAAGTAACACTCAGAGCAGAAGAAAATTACAAAGGATATTTTGTAAATTCTGATTGACTTTTTGTACAGTACGAGTGGTTTGATTTGTTACAAAATAAGTGCGTTAGTTTTATATTTTATTTGCGTAAACATCTTGTGATGTCTCGCCTGTACCTGGGACAGGTGTCGTATCATGGTTTCAGTGCATCACGTCATGCCTGTTTTATTCACGTCAGTGCATAATGTTGATGAACAACTTTTTAACAGTCAGAAAGTGTGAAAGTTAAAGCATTCTGTAAAGATTGAATAAATAATCCACTCGCTGGTGTTAGGAATAAGTATTCAGCCTCCTTAAACGGTCCTTATGAATTAAGTGACGTGTGTGTGTGTGTGTGTGTGTGTGATGCAGACTGAGATATAAAGGTTATTTTGGAGGCGTGACAGCGATGTCCAAGGAGCAGTTCGCCAAAGTGAATGGTTTTCCGAACACCTACTGGGGCTGGGGAGGGGAAGACGATGACCTGCGCATACGGTAACTAACACACGCACGTAGATTTTTTTTTTTTAAACAAATGATATGGACATAATATTATTTAGTAGTTAAATATGTAGTAATTACGTGTGAATACTGAAATAGCATGATAAAAATACTCACCAGCCACTTTATTAGGAACACTACTACAGTTAGGTCCATAAATATTTGGACAGAGGCAACATTTTTCTAATTTTGGTTCTGTACATTACCACAATGAATTTTGAACAAAACAATTCAGATGCAGTTGAAGTTCAGACTTTCAGCTTTAATTCAGTGGGTTGAATAAAATGATTGCATAAAAATGTGAGGAACTAAAGCATTTTTTAAACACAATCCCTTCATTTCAGGGGCTCAAAAGTAATTGGACAAATTAAATAATTGTAAATAAAATGTTCATTTCTAATACTTGGTTGAAAACCCTTTGTTGGCAATGACTGCCTGAAGTCTTGAACTCATGGACATCACCAGACGCTGTGTTTCCTCCTTTTTAATGCTCTGCCAGGCCTTTACTGCAGCGGTTTTCAGTTGCTGTTTGTTTGTGGGCCTTTCTGTCTGAAGTTTAGTCTTTAACAAGTGAAATGCTGCTCGATTGGGTTGAGATCAGGTGACTGACTTGGCCATTCAAGAATATTCCACTTCTTTGCTTTAATAAACTCCTGGGTTGCTTTGGCTTTATGTTTTGGGTCATTGTCCATCTGTATTATGAAACGCCGACCAATCAGTTTGGCTGGATTTGAGCACACAGTATGTCTCTGAATACCTCAGAATTCATCCGGCTGCTTCTGTCCTGTGTCACATCATCAATAAACACTAGTGACCCAGTGCCACTGGCAGCCATGCATGCCCAAGCCATCACACTGCCTCCGCCGTGTTTTACAGATGATGTGGTATGCTTTGGATCATGAGCTGTACCACGCCTTCGCCATACTTTTTTCTTTCCATCATTCTGGTAGAGATTGATCTTGGTTTCATCTGTCCAAAGAATGTTCTTCCAGAACTGTGCTGGCTTTTTTAGATGTTTTTTAGCAAAGTCCAATCTAGCCTTTTTATTCTTGAGGCTTATGAGTGGCTTGCACCGTGCAGTGAACCCTCTGTATTTACTTTCATGCAGTCTTCTCTTTATGGTAGATTTGGATATTGATACACCTACCTCCTGGAGAGTGTTGTTCACTTGGTTGGCTGTTGTGAAGGGGTTTCTCTTCACCATGGAAATTATTCTGCCATCATCCACCACTGTTGACTTCTGTGGGCGTCCAGGTCTTTTTGCATTGATGAGTTCACCAGTGCTTGCTTTCTTTCTTTCTTTCTCAGGATGTACCAAACTGTAGATTTCGGCACTCCTAATATTGTAGCAATTTCTCGGATGGGTTTTTTCTGTTTTCGCAGCTTAAGGATGGCTTGTTTCACCTGCATGGAGAGCTCCTTTGACTGCATGTTTTCTTCACAGCAAAATCTTCCAAATGCAAGCACCACACCTCAAATCAACTCCAGGCCTTTTATCTGCTTAATTGAGAATGACATAACGAAGGAATTGCCTACACCTGCCCATGAAATAGCCTTTGAGTCAATTGTCCAATTACTTTTGGTCCCTTTAAAAACAGGGTGGCACATGTTAAGGAGCTGAAACTCCTAAACCCTTCATCCAGTTTTAATGTGGATCCCCTCAAATGAAAGCTGAAAGTCTGGACTTTATGTCCATGTCCATTATATAACTATAACTTGAATATGTTTCAGTAAACAGGTAAAAAACAAAATTTGTCAGTGTCCAAATATATATGGACCTAACTGTACATCCACCTGCTGTTTTCTGCAGCTCTCTAATCAGCCGATGCATCAAATCCCACAGATACAAATCAAGAGCTTCAGTTAATGTTCACAATGTTCAAACATCAGAATGGGAAAAATTGTGATCTCAAAGTGTGACTTTCTTTCTTTCACTGTGGTATGGGTGTTGGTTTGAGCCAGATGAGTATGAGGTTTGAGTATTTCAGAAGTATTTCAAACCTGGGGTTTTCACACACCACAGTCTCGAGAGTTTACACAGAATGGTGCGGAAAACACTGAGTGAGTGAGCAACAGTTCTGCAGGTGGAAACAAACGCCTTGTTGATAAGAGAGGGTCAGAGCAAAATGGACAGATTCAAGGTGGTTCGATCTTTTTTTGCCCGGAAGGATATAGCGACTCATAATCACTCTTTACAACTGTGGTGAGCAGAAAAGCATCTCAGCATGCAACAGGAGAAAGAACAACACGTTGGGTTCCACTCCTGCAGCCAAGAACAGGGATCTTAGAATCAACAAGAAGTTCCTATTAAAGTGGCCGGGGAGTGTATATTAATATAAACCTGTGATTTGCAGTTGCACTACTGTCAGAGCTGCTGTTTTAGAGAATTAATCAACCAATCAGAATCTCGAATTCCACAGTGCTGTGGTGTGTAATGAGTGATTGATTTATTTTAGTGTATAATCAGTAACGGTATGTTAAAACGCATCCTGTGGAGTTTTGTTTGAAAGTGAGGCGTGAGATTTAGATTGTAGCTCGCTGCTGTGCGAATACTGGTGATGTGATTGAGCTGAGATGGAGAATGGTGAGCAGAATGCAGGACAGGATGTGAGGAGGAATGGAATGGAAAGGAAAACATTTCAGGAAGGAAGTGTTCACAGTGCAGGTGATGTGATGGAAAAAATCAGTTTTTTTTATTTTATTTTTTTAATATTATTGAAATGCTTTCCTCTAAACAGCCTGAATTATTAAAAATATTCTTCATATGAATTTACTGAATGCTAAGTGACTTTTTATTATATACCCAAATTATTTAAGTAAATCTGCTTTTATTCCACATGCACACTGTGCCTGAAACTGTTCACTCCATAGGGTCCTTTCTTCCCCTGTGTATAGTGGAGAATAACCCAGAGAAATGCATTATGGGGTTTTCTGAGAGAACATCCATTTGTTTTAATTCATGTTTGTAGGGAATTGTTTGGATTTGGGTATTTGTCACTGCCAGGAGAAATCTCCAGAATATTGTCTTTTTAAAAAAAAACCCACATCCCCCAAACATTGAGGTTTGTTGCTCAGGGTGCAGCTGCAGGGGATGAAGATCGTGCGCCCGCCTGCCATAATTGCTCGCTACACCATGGTGTTTCACCAAAGAGACAACGGCAACGAGGTGAATAGGAGCAGGTGAGCATTTTCTTTCCTCTTCTTTATGTAGAAAAGTTTCCTATCACACTTGCTTTCCCTCAAGGTTTATGTGTGCAGGCCCTGAAAGTACGAGTTACTAAAGAGAGTCAGCTTGATTCATTGGGTGCCAAAACTTTTGCACAGCAAAAACATCGATTTGTAGTAGACACTTTGATTATTTTGATTTTCAGTGTCATGGCATTATATTAGCATCATGTAACGCGACATTCCGTTCATCACGTTTTCTCTACGTGGTTCATTAGGAACGTGACAAAAATGAGCTTGGTGTTTGTACCTTAAATTAATTTGTCTTTTTGTGACAAATATGAACAAAGTTGTGCCGCTTTGAATGCTGAAAAATCGGCTAGTTTTTTAAAACTGTTCTACATTTAAAAAAGGAAAATAATCAGAAAATGGTGACCACTTTCCGAGAAAGATTCCCTTCTAAATCTTTTAAATCTCTTGGTGTAGCTCAGTAAAGTAAAATAAAAGGATGTACCAGGTAATTTAAAGTCCATGAAAATGCCAACAAATGTATTAATCAATCACTCATTGATGAGTTAATTAAAACTTGGCACAAAACAAAAACTGGATTTTTTTTTTTTTTTTAAAGAATTTTCACCGTTCAGTAGATGAAGATCCTTACAATCTTCAAGCCTATCTTTTTTTTTTTAAATAAATTTGACTGTCAGTTGTGAACAATATAAACTACCACAAAAGCATAAATGAATGAGTAATATGTATAGAGGATATTACACAGCTGTGTGAAGATATGAAGTTTATCTTCAAGTGGTGAATGTATAGGTCACTAGTGAGTGAAGTGAACGAGTAAAAATATTTTCAGCACAAGAAGGTAAAATTCATATTTTTGTGTCACTGTGTAATGTTCTTTATATTATACGGACACATCCACACGAAAAAAATACACAAATTAATAAAAAGAACTTTAATTTTGAACCGGGTCGACATTTTTGACAATGCGCATCTAGTCTGCGGGAAAACACTGGGAGTGACGTCATCGGAGTGAAATACTGGGAATTGTATCACTCAGATCCGTGATGTATTTTGTATGAAAAATGCGAGTTTTTCAACACGAGAAGATGAACTTCATATCTTCAAGCCAGCGTGTGATTTTCTTTTTATTATATCGACACATTCACGAACAAAAAGTCCCCAAATTTATCAAAACAATTCATCGATTTCCTCACGAGCGACAGATAGAGATTTATGTCGCGGTTTTGGCTCTCCATGTCCTGGTTGGAGCTCGTATGAAAAACACCAGTGGTATATTTCATACTAAAACACTCAGGTCTGTGTAATATAGAAAAGTGATGCACACAGTTGTATTAACTAACACATCATATGAGCCTTGTCTCGATTAAATCTTAATATAATGTGTCAGTGACTTTGACGAACCAAAGTTTCAGCAACTTCACACATTTGCACATCCGTTTACAAGTGATGGAGATGGAGGATTTTGTGGTCGATTTGATCAATCCAGGTGACTCTGGGTCGTCCTGAAATCCAGCTTCAAAACTAGACTCAAGTTAAATGATGGTAGCCCGTGTGATCCGATCCACAGTGAACCGTGTGATCAGTTGTCAGATAACCTGATTTTCACGTCCCTACTTTGATACAGCTGCAAGCTAAAATCCTCAAAAACCTCACATTTATCACAGAAGAAAAACTGTCATTTTAGTAGCTGCCTACATTTTATTTCTCCATTTTACCGAGTCCTAAACTTTTTATTTATTCAAAAATGGAATATTTATTTTGAACTGTTTCCAAAGCGCTGACACTGGAGACTCCTTCCATAAATGTTAAATAAATGTCTCTGAGCATGGTTTAGATGTTTCTTCATCAACACATTTTGTAAAAGCAGTTCATAAACAGTTTTAATTTATGAGGAGTGTCTGCTGTACAAATCACTGTGTATGAGCTGTTGCCATAGAAACGATAAGGTATTAGAACATCTTTTGACCAGTCAGATTTGAGAGTTTCTGCCGTTCCTCCAGACTTCTTCCTCTCCTGCAGGATGCGTTTGCTGGGACAGACGCCTCAGACGTGGAGGAAGGACGGTCTGAACTCCTGTTCGTACAAAACTCTGTCAGTGGAGCGTCCTGCGCTGTACATTAACATCACGGTGGATATCGGCATACCGCCAGCCATGCCCTGAGAGCCTCCTGCACCGTACGTTAACATCCATGTGACGGAGTGGGCGGAGTCTCTCGGATGGTTTTCAAGGCGAGTGTTGCAGGTTCGTCACGTTAAAGACACTTCACTTGGGCTTGGAGCAGGTGATCAAACTCCTCCATTCCTCTCTGTGCACACTGAGGGGGTGAATTTTCAGCCCTATCAGGAAAAAAAAGGGACCACCAGAGGCCAGAACTGTGACTCGCCAGACATTTTCATATTCCAGTGATTGTTTAGGACAGCAGGCTCCGCCCCCTGATTGATTGTGTTGTGTAGAAAATTAGGAATAATTCTGCCTGGGCCCCAGACCACAACTGGGTCCTGGTTCTTCTGCTGGAACTGTGCCTCGAGTCTCATAGTTCTTGAAAGAGTTCCTGTGGTGGAAACACGCCTCGTACCAGGAAGTGACACTGTCACACTAGTTGTATTATCACACACACACACACGCACACTGAGAGCTACTCATGTGTAAACCACCCAAACCTTCCTGTCGATAAACATTACAGCATCGCTTACTATTTATTCCTCGCTATCCGCTCTGATCCTCTAATCATTTGCGAGGGGAAACAAAAGAAAGGACTTTGCAGTTTGGATTATCTCTGAAGGGTGGAGTCAAGTTTTAAATAAAGAATTTCTCTTGAACTGTGAGTCTAGTCAATTGAACTGAACGTATCTCCAAACACCTTTTAATACTGAGTAGATTTCTTAAAAACATGGCTACCATCAACAATCAGCCCTCAGAGGCATTTCAAGAGGTATTTATTATTATTATTATTATTATGAAACTTGTACTTTGCTAATTTGTGGGTTTTTTTTTTTTTTTTTAATTGTTCTGTGTATTTTTGCAAGAACTGGCCACGATGAGCGCTGTTTATGAGCAGTGCTTGGACCCTGCTGATCGCTGCTTGCAGTTGTAGTGTATAATGATTATTTAAGGTAAATGTGATAATTATGAGATGAAAACAGGATGCTGCGCTCTAAAAACGTAACAGTGAGGATGGCAGGGTTTGGGTGTGTGTTTATACTGAGAGAGTTTACAGAACTTCATGAAGGTTCTGGTCTCAATGGTGTGTGTTTTTTTTTTGTTTGTTTGTTTGTTTTTTTTTGTGGACTGCATTTAAAAAAAAAAAAAACTTTCAAAATTCTGCAAATCGCGTGTGTGTGTGTGTGAGGATAAATTTTGTGAGTGAGACATAGCCATGCACTGTTTCTCTTTCGGAGAGTTTTTGTGTGAATGATGAGGTTTTGGTTATTTTGGAGCGGTGGGATTTTCTGTATGATGGAGAAGAAATGTAGAAACCTAAAACACTTAAAGTACTTTAGCAATATGGACATACAGATGTCCTTATTTACAGAAATGTGTGTTACACTTGTATAGGGGTTGTTAAATGAGGTGTGGGTGTGTGTGTGTGTGTGTGTGTATACTGTTAACACTATGATAGACCTTCAGTTTAAATTGGCTCAAAAAAGGTTTGCCAGTAAACTGAAGTCAGAAAAATATGAAGGTTCTTTTTAGAAAAACATAATTATAATAATAATGTGATACAAATAAAAAAAATTCACATTTTATACTGTATAGCTGACATTAAGTGAAATCAGAACTTTTAGCTCGCTAATCTAAATGGTTTTGTTCGGTTATTCACATTTGAGGCAGCGAGTGTAAAAAGTTGTGCAGTTAAATTTGTTTTCTAATCAGAAGATGAATAAATCTCAGTACAGCTGAAGAACTGGGCAGCATGAAGGACGTGTGTGTGTTTATTATTTGCTGCTGAGATGCTCTGAAGGAGAGAATGTCAGATTAAATGCCTTATTGTTTACAGCATTATTTTGTGTTTTTGTTTATTAATCCAAGTTTATGGTAACGAGTCAAATTTAAGCCCCTTTTTGTTTTTTGTTTTTAATTTGATCAGTTTACTGTTGGTGCACAAGTTGAATGTTACTCTGAGTATCTGTACATTACATTAATATAATTAATGAAGAGCGTTTTTTTCTTTGCATTGTGCTCTTCTTTTGCTTTTATATCTTTTTTTTCTGTTTATTTTATAAAGTTATACACCAAAAAAAAAACCTATCTGTAGTTTCTCTGGTGCACTGCTGTAATTCTGAGTGGTGGTGGGTTTTAGGACTCGGATAAATCATTTATTTAAGGATGAATATGTTGGTCTGGGTTTTTTCTTTCTTTCTTCTTCCCGTGATTTTGCTCTGAAGGACAGATTTCAACTCATGTATGGAGTGGATCTTATAACTGAGGTTATTTTATTTCATCCAATTACAGATGTGATTTTAGAGGGCATACAATGTGATCATTTTATCTCCAGTTTCTATTTATCTTTTGCTATTTTTCTTTCACTCTTGATTATATTTTTATTCTTGCGCTTTCAGAATTTTGTTCATTTATTAATTTTGCTTATTGTAGGTCATAAAATAATAAATATTTAATCACGTGTTATTTTGGTACTAAGATTTATATTATTAGTAACTTGAATTGAAGGATTTTATGAATTTAGATATTTAAAATTATAACAGTAACAATGAATAAGAATACATTATGGATGAAATAATTTATTAATATTTAGTTGCAGTGTGTCTCCAGCAGGTGACGCCACTCAAACTCGGAGTTCTCTTCACTGTTTGAATCGGGGTTCGGGTCCTTCCGCGCCCTCTAGCGGTAGGGAGTTATAACGCGGTTATAACTGAAACATAAGCATGTAAATGAACCCCCCGCCCTGAGTGTAATAAAATTTATATTACAGTTTACTACCACCCTTTTATTCATTGCGGTGTCTCCTGACTGTAAAATGGAGATTGTGTCACACAAAAACACACTGAAATACACTCTGTTGAAGGTTCTGGGTTCGAGCCCCGTGGCCGGTGAGGGCCTTTCTGTGTGGAGTTTGCGTGTTCTCTCCGTGCCTGCCCGGGTTTCCTCCGGGTGCTCCGGTTTCCCCCACAGTCCAAAGACATGCAGTTAGGTTAATATGGGACGGCGTTGGGCTGAGGTGCCCTTGAGCGCGGCACTGAACTCCCAACTGCTCCCCGGGCGCTGTTAGCATGGCTGCCCACTGCTCTGTGTGTGTGTGTGTGTGTGTGTGTGTGTTTTCACTGTTTCAGATGGGTTAAATGCAGAGAGGAATTTCACAAGTGTGTGATAAAGTTGTGATTACTTCAGCAGTGGGAGAGACGAAGCTAAAGCTTTAGCTTTTTCCCCCTTTAGCTCTGTTAAACCTGTGAAGTGACTTTTTATATTTTTTTTAACCAACAAACACTAAAATGATCACTTCTGGATTTGTTTCTAACTGCTGCTGTATGAAAATGTTTAGTGTAAAGTTATTTAGGTCGTTCACTTGTTCCCTAAAAGATCGATCTTGTAGCACACCACCTGAGGGAGAGTAAAACCCTTCCTGCTAATGTTGGGTTGCTTTCTTCTTCTGGTCTGAGGAATTTTTTGAAGAAAGCTGTGGATTTGGAGAGGTGTTTTTTTTTTTTTTAAATTGAACACTTTTTATTAAAAATCAGGCATGTACTTTGTGTGTAAGAGAATTAAATTGTGAATAATAAAACAGCAGCCATACTTTCATCCTGCCCACAACTACTAGGTACTTTTTCTTTATTTGCCATTGCATCACCAGTTATTCCATAACAAAAATAAAATGTCTGAGACTCCTTTATTGACACAATGGAAAATTTGTTTAGTCTGAAATTTTCTGATGTCATGTATACATATAGTAGATAGCTATGTTTAATAATTACACAATGGACTAACTGGAATGAAATACAGTGGTGCTTAAAAGTTTGTGAACCCTTTAGAATTTTCTATATTTCTGCAAAAATATGGCATAAAACATCCTCAGATTTTCACACAAGTCCTAAAAGTAGATAAAGAGAACTCGGTTAAACAAATGAGACAAAAATATTATACTTGGTCATTTATTTCTTGAGGAAAATGATCCAGTATTACATATCTGTGAGTGGCAAAAGTATGTGAACCTTTGCTTTCAGTATCTGGTGTGACCCCCTTGTGCAGCAATAACTGCAACTAAATGTTTCCGGTGTCTGTTGATCAGTCCTGCACACCGGCTTGGAGGAATTTTAGCCCGTTCCTCCGTACAGAACAGCTTCAACTCTGGGATGTTGGTGGGTTTCCTCACATGAACTGCTCACTTCAGGTCCTTCCACAACATTTTGATTGGATTAAGGTCAGGACTTTGACTTGGCCGTTCCAAAACATTAACTTTATTCTTCTTTAACCATTCTTTGGTAGAACGACTTGTGTGCTTAGGGTCGTTGTCTTGCTGCATGACCCACCTTCTCTTGAAATTCAGTTGGTGGACAGATGTCCTGACATTTTCCTTTAGAATTCCCTGGTATAATTCAGAATTCATTGCTCCATCAATGATGGCAAGCCGTCCTGGCCCAGATGCAGCAAAACAGGCCCAAAACATGATACTACCACCACCATGTTTCACAGACGGGATAAGGTTGTTATGCTGGAATGCAGTGTTTTCCTTTCTCCAAACTTAACGCTTCTCATTTAAACCAAATTGTTCAATTTTGGGCTCAGCCATCCACAAAACATTTTTCCAATAGCCTTCTGGCTTGTCCATGTGATCTTTAGCAAACTGCAGACGAGCAGCAATGTTCTTTTTGGAGAGCAGTGGCTTTCTCCTTGCAACCCTGCCATGCACACCATTGTTGTTCAGTGTTCTCCTGATGGTGGACTCATGAACATTACTGTAAGAGTTCGCTAGATGTGGGTGGAGCACAGAGGACGGCAGGACAGAAACTGAGTTCGCAAAACTCTTTTATTCGCACTTTTCAGTGGAAGCGTTTCTCTCTCTCAGTCACACACGCACGCACACACATTCCGGTCCTCGGGTTGTAGAGAGAGCTCCTCTGCTCTCGCTCTCCCTCCTTAAATAGCCTGGTTTACTGGGGGGAACACACACAAAACATAGATTAATCACACTCAGGTGAAGCGATTCTGCCACTTACCTTCCCCAACTCCGCCCTCCTGTCACAGCCCGGCGCTTGACCACGCCCCCGCTGCCACATACCCCCACCGCCCGACTCAGGCCGGGCGCCCGTCCGGCCCGCAGCCGACTCCCCCCCCCCCTTGACGGGAGAGGAAGTCCGCAACGACCATCTGCGCCCCCGGCCTGTGGACCACCTTGAAGTTGAAAGGTTGGAGCGCTAGATACCAACGGGTGATCCGCGCGTTGGCATCCTTCATGCGTTGGAGCCACTGGAGGGGCGCGTGGTCCGAACAGAGGGTGAAAGAGCGCCCCAGCAGGTAGTAACGGAGGGCGAGGACCGCCCACTTGATCGCCAGACACTCTTTTTCGATAGTGCTGTAGCGCCCCTCACGCACCGACAGCTTCCGGCTGATGTATAATACTGGGCGATCCTCTCCCCCCACCTGCTGGGACAAAACGGCCCCCAGCCCTCTGTCCGACGCATCCGTCTGTAACAAAAAAGGGAGAGAGAAGTCAGGGGAGTGTAACAGTGGCCCCCCACACAGTGCAGCTTTTACCTCAGAGAAAGCCCGCTGGCACTGCTCCGTCCACTGGACCGGATCTGGCGCCCCCTTTTTAGTGAGGTCAGTCAGCGGGCTGGTGACATCCGAATAATTAGGTATAAACCTACGATAATAGCCAGCCAGCCCCAGGAACTGTCTCACCCCCTTTTTGGTCTTGGGCCTCAGGCAGGCCGCAATCGCTGCGGTCTTATTAATTTGGGGACGCACCTGCCCGTTACCCAAGTGGAAGCCCAGATACCGTACTTCCACCCGCCCAATCGCACACTTCTTCGGGTTGGCAGTGAGCCCCGCCCGCCTCAGTGACCTAAGGACGGCCCTCAGGTGTTGCAGGTGCCGCTGCCAGTCATTACTATAAATGATGATGTCATCCAAGTAAGCGGCCGCATAGGTGGCGTGGGGCCGGAGGACCCGGTCCATCAGCCGCTGAAACGTAGCGGGCGCCCCAAACAGCCCAAACGGAAGTGTGACGAACTGGTGTAAGCCGAACGGTGTGGAAAAGGCCGTTTTTTCCCGGGATAATGGAGTCAAGGGGATCTGCCAATATCCCTTCGTCAAATCCAGTGTCGAGTAAAAGCGAGCCGTGCCTAGTCGATCGAGCAGCTCATCAATACGAGGCATTGGGTACGCGTCGAATTTAGACACCGCGTTGACTTTTCTATAGTCCACACAGAACCGGACCGAGCCGTCGGCCTTGGGAACCAAGACCACCAGGCTGCTCCAGTCACTGTGGGACTCCTCGACGATGCCCATTTCGAGCATGGCCTGAAGTTCTTCCCGAACCACCTTTTTTTTGTGTTCGGGTAATCTATAAGGACGGCTACGCACTACCACCCCCGGGGGCGTCTCTATGTGGTGTTCTATGAGATTGGTGCGACCGGGCAGGGGCGAGAACACATCCGAAAACTCGGCCTGCAACTGGGCGACCTCCGTGAGTTGGGTCGGGGAGAGGTGGTCTCCACAGGGGACCGGAGAGGTGCGAGATGCCAATGACCCTTTTTGGACCTCCGGCCCCAGCTCCGCCTTCTCCGGAACTACCGACACCAACGCCACGGGGACCTCCTCGTTCCAGAGCTTCAGCAGATTGAGGTGGTAGATCTGTAGCGCCCCCTCCCTGTCCGTTCGCCTAACCTCATAGTCGACGTCCCCGACTCGCCGTGTGACCTCGAAGGGCCCTTGCCACTTGGCAATTAATTTGGAGCTCGACGTGGGCAGCAGGACGAGTACCTTATCTCCCGGAGTGAACTCTCTAAGGCGCGTGCCCTTGTTGTACAGGCGGGTTTGCCGTTCCTGGGCCTGCCGCAAATTCTCCTGAGTTAAGTGGGTGAGTGTGTGGAGTTTTGCGCGCAGATCCATAACGTATTGAATTTCATTTTTGCTCTGCGAAGGTCCCTCCTCCCAATTTTCCCGCAGTACATCTAAGATGCCGCGCGGCTTACGCCCATACAATAATTCAAACGGGGAGAACCCCGTGGAGGCTTGGGGGACCTCTCGCACTGCAAACAACAAGGGTTCGAGCCACTTATCCCAGTTACGTGCGTCCTCACTTACGAATTTTTTGATAATATTCTTGAGGGTGCGGTTGAACCGTTCGACTAAACCGTCCGTCTGTGGGTGATACACGCTGGTGCGGATCGGCTTAATACCCAGTAGCCCATACAGTTCGGCCAGTGTTCGTGACATAAACGAGGTGCCTTGGTCAGTTAGAATCTCTTTCGGGATTCCGACCCGGGAGATGACGTGGAAGAGGGCCTCTGCAATACTACGTGCGGAGATATTGCGAAGAGGCACCGCCTCCGGGTATCGCGTTGCATAGTCCACCAGAACCAATATAAAGCGGTACCCTCGTGTTGACCGATCTAATGGCCCGACGAGATCCATCCCAATTCTTTCAAACGGGGTCTCGATTAATGGTAGGGGGCGCAAAGGCGCTTTTGGAATGGCCGCGGGATTTACTAACTGGCATTCGCGGCACGCCGTACACCACTTACGGACGCCGCCGCGAATCCCCGGCCAATAGAACCAGGCCATTATCCGGGCGAGTGTTTTATCCTGCCCGAGGTGTCCCGCCATGGGATTAAAGTGAGCCGCCTGGAATACCAATTCCCGGCGGCTCTTTGGAATTAACAACTGGGTGACACGCTCCTTCGTCTGAGTGTCCTGCGTCACTCGGTACAACCTATCCTTTAAAATGGAAAAATAGGGGAAGGTCGGGGTGGCGTTCGGCTGGAGCGTTTGACCATCGATTACTCTCACTTGGTCAAACGCGTGTCGCAGAGTTTCGTCTCGCGATTGTTCCAGTGGGAAATCCGCGAGGGATTCCCCAATAGGAAGAGGAGGGGCCGGGGGCTCCTCACTCTGTCGCGGAGATGACGTAGACGGCTATGCGACCGCAGCTCCAGCCAAAACGACACCGGGACCCCCCCCCCCGCTAACCGGCAGGACCCACTCTTTACTAGGTGTGCCATCAACCCCCGGAATCCCGGCCAATCAGTCCCCAAGATCAAAGAGTGGGTAAGGCGAGGATTAACCGCCGCCTTTACTATGGATTTGTCCCCTCTGAAATGTATGTGGACCGACACCAACGGGTAGCAGTGAACATCCCCGTGCACACACAACACCTTCACCCCTTGTGCTCCCCCCAATGCCTCGTCTTGCACCAGGCTTTGGCGGATCGAGGTCTGGTTGCAACCCGAATCCACCAACGCCTGATAGGTCGCCCCTTGTACACTTACCGGTATGCGATATGCTCCGGCCTGATCGAGGGCAGCCTCTGGCGCGTCGGGGATCCGCACCACCGCCCCCACCTCCATCGCGACACACTGTTGCTGCAGGTGGCCCGGTTCCCCGCAGCGCCAGCAAACCGGCCCGGGCCTCCCCTCTGCAGCTGTGGTTTGAGGGTCACTCACCTGAGGGGGGGGAGAGACAGACACAGAAGGGAGAAACGGGAGGGCACCACGGGTGTGGCGGGCCGGCTGGGGTGGAGCCGGCCCCCGCCTCCGTGGTGGGGGAATGGGGCGAGGACGGGACACGGGAGGAGGGGGAAGAGAAAGAGAGAGAGAAGAGGAGAGAGAAGAAGATGACAGCCGTTGTCCTGCCACCGGGACAGCCGCCAGATGATCCTCCGCCAGTCCTACGGCCTGATCCAGCGACGCCGGGCGGTGGCACTGGACCCACTCCGCGGTTCCGGCGGGTAGGCGGGCGATGAATTGTTCCAGCGCCACCTGGTTGATGATCCCCTCGGCGTCGCGATCTTCGGCCCTCAGCCACCGCCAGCAGGCGTCCCGGAGCTGCTGGCCGAACGCGAATGGGCTGCCGACTTCCTCCATTCGCAGCGCGCGGAAGCGCTGGCGCTGCTGCTCCGGCGTGCGCCCCACGCGCTGGAGGACAGCCCGGCGAAGGTCGGCGTAGGCCAGCCGGTGGTCGGCGGGGAGCTGTAGTGCGGCTAACTGCGCCTCTCCCGTCAGGAGGGGGAGGAGGCGCGCCGCGCGCTGCTCCATCGGCCACCCCGAGGCTTCGGCGACCTGTTCGAACAACGCGATGAATGCCTCGGGGTCGTCCTGCGGGCCCATCTTAGTCAAGGTGATGGGAGACGGGCCCGTGGCCGGTGCGCTGGTGGACCCCGCCGACGCGAGGAGGCGCCGGAACGCCTCTCGGTCTTCCTGTTGAGCCAGCACCAGGGCTTCGAAGCGCTGCTCCTGCTCCTTCCGGAGCGTGACGAGTGCCTGGTGCTGGCTCTGCTGAGCCGTGGTGAGGGCGTGGATCAAGTCCGCGAACGGGGAGGATTCCATGGGGCTGCAGGACAGGTGCTCCACGATCCCGGGTTTCGGCACCACTGTAAGGGTTCGCTAGATGTGGGTGGAGCACAGAGGACGGCAGGACAGAAACTGAGTTTGCAAAACTCTTTTATTCGCACTTTTCAGTGGAAGCGTTTCTCTCTCTGTCACACACGCACGCACACACATTCCGGTCCTCGGGTTGTAGAGAGAGCTCCTCTGCTCTCGCTCTCCCTCCTTAAATAGCCCGGTTTACTGGGGAGAACACACACAAAACATAGATTAATCACACTCAGGTGAAGCGATTCTGCCACTTACCTTCCCCAACTCCGCCCTCCTGTCACAGCCCGGCGCTTGACCACGCCCCCGCTGCCACAATTACCATTAGCCAATGTGAGAGAGGCCTTCAGTTGCTTAGAAGTTACCCTGGGGTCCTTTGTGACCTCACCAACTATTACATGCCTTGCTCTTGGAGTGATCTTTGTTGGTCGACCACTCCTGGGGAGGGTAACAATGGTCTTGAATTTCCTCCATTTGTACACAATCTGTCTGACTGTGGATTGGTGGAGTCCAAACTTTTTAGAGATGGTTTTGTAACCTTTTCCAGCCTGATGAGCATCAACAACGCTTTTTCTGAGGTCCTCAGAAATCTCCTTTGTTCATGCCATGATACACTTCCACAAACATGTGTTGTGAAGATCAGACTTTGATAGATCCCTGTTCTTTAAATAAAACAGGGTGCCCACTCACACCTGATTTGTCATCCAATTGATTGAAAACACCGGACTCTAATTTCACCTTCAAATTAACTGCTAATCCTAGAGGTTCACAAACTTTTGCCAGTCACAGATATGTAATTTTGGATCATTTTCCTCAATTAATAAATGACCAAGTATCATATTTTTGTCTAATTTGTTTAACTGGGTTCTCTTTATCTACTTTTAGGACTTGTGTGAAAATCTGAGGATGTTTTGGGTCATATTTATGCAGAAATATAGAAAATTCTAAAGGGTTCACAAACTTTCAAGCACAACTGTATATATTTATTTTATACACACAGTACCAGTTAAAAGTTTACACACACCATCTAATTAAATAGTTTTTCTTTATATTCATTGTCACTTCATGTTTTAAAGTAATGATGGAGGTCATTTCTCTTTACTTAGTTCAGTGGTTATTGACACGTATGGATTTGTACAGTTGTGGTGTGGATTAGGGCTATTTACTGTATTTTTATTATTTACTGTTTGGTCTCAAACACATTAAGAAGGCAGTAATTGCCTTTTGACGAGGCACGCCTGCTAATTGAAAAGCGTTCCAGATGCCTCCCTCATGAAGCTGGTTAAGATAATGCCAGTAGTGTGCAAAGCGTCATCAAGGGAAACGCTGGATATGCTGAAGAAGCGAAAATATCAAGCATATTTTGTTTTTTAAACGCTTTTTGTTTGTTTACCACATAATTCCATATATGTTCCAGATGTTATTTCATAGTTTTGATATCTTCAGTTTTGTTCTACAATGTAGAAAAACCTATGAATGAGTAGTGTGGGGTGTACAAACTTTTGACTGGTACGGTATACAGCATATAAAACCAAGCTGTATATTTGTCATGTTTTTGTCAGGGTTTTATGAAAGTATTATAAAAGTTCATTAAAAGTAGTTTGGAAAACACAATAGAAATGATCTCTGCTTTTTATTTTACACAAAGTTGTTTACTGTTGTTACTGGAAGCCACCATGTTGTTTTGACGTCACTTGCTGAATGTCTCGGAGTTGAGACCAGCCAGAATTCCTGAGTAGGAAGTAGGAGTTATGACGTGTAATTGAATGCAGCTCAATCACCAGTCACACGGTTATAAAACATTTAAAAGTGTATTTTGGAACTTATGAACGTGTTTGTTGATGAATGAAAATGTTGGCTGAAGCTGTAAGTGCAAGCAATAACATAACAGGATGAAAGAAAAAAAATTAAAGGGGCAGTGTGTAATGTTTAGAAAGGAAAAGAAAGAAAGCACAACTTTATTCATCTCACACTTGTGAAATTTCCTCTCTGCATTTAACCCATCTGAAGCAGTGAACACACACACACATACCCAGAGCAGTGGGCAGCCATGCTAACAGCACCCGGGGAGCAGTTGGGAGTTCGGTACCTCAGCCCAAGGCCGTCCCATATTAACCTAACCGCATGTCTTTGGACTGTGGGGAAAACCGGAGCACCCGGAGGAAACCCATGCAGACACGGGGAGAACATGCAAACTCCACACACAAAGGTCCCCGCTGGCCGCTGGGCTTGAACCCAGAACCTTCTCGCTGTGAGGCGACCGTGCTAACCACTTACACCTCCATGCCAGCTCCTGCTGGCTGTGAGTTGAACTGAAATTACAATAAAAACACCTTCAGGACCTTCTGTAATCACATAATAATCACATTTCATTAAGTAACTGAGAGAAACTGAATTGTAACATTGCTATAAATTAATAATTTGTTCATTTCAGGCTTCTGTTTAGTTTTTTCCAGCCTAGAGCTCCACCCCCAAATTAAACACCCGCTCAGATCTAAGCGTTTTAAAATAGTGACTTATACAGAATTGATGGTTTTAATTTTCATGGTGTTGGATGGTTAGAGATCCCGTGAATGTTCTTCCTGTAAGTTCAGTTCAACTCGCATCCAGCAGAGGGTGCTAAACATTACATACTGCCCCTTAAAGTTTTGTTTTTATTTTACTGCTTCATCTAACGTTCTCCAAAGGAAATTACAAGTTCTATAAAAAAGTCTTGAATTACAGTCATGATCTTCAAGTAAAATAAACATGACTGAACACTAAAAGCAATCAAAAGGCGAGCTCGCTGTAAAGGCAAGCAAGACCTTCACATGCTTTTCTCGCACAGTCTGTTTGTCTGTCTGTTCAACACGACTGCCTGATGTTCCTCAATCGCCCCTTTGTTGAGCTTGTCATGTGGTCATGTGACACATGACCTTTGGCACATATCACGAGGCTTGGACGTGGAGATGGACGATCAGTGAAGGAACTCGTTTCTCATCTCGCGCTCTGTAAACACTGGTGTGTTTTTGCTCCTGTGTGAAAGAGTTCTTCTGTGTTTGTGCTCTGAGTGTGTGTGTGTGTTGTGATGGCAAGAACAGTTCAGACCCCAAGCTGTCTGTGGTTTACAGTCTAATGTACAGTTAAAACACTGATTAATTCCTGATGCAGGTGATTTATCTGCGGAACGTTTGTTGTTTAAAGCATTCCAGCCCACATCAGATCTGCTGGATGGATATGTGATGCTGCTGTTCTTCTCTCGAATCCCATTTCTAACTGCTCATCGCTGTTCATAACTGCTCTCAGATCAGTGTGGAAAGGCGGGAAATGTGCTCATGTATGTATGACACGATGAGGTCATCCTTCATCCTGCTGTGAGCAACAGCCGCTCATTGTTCAGCGCTGAGGGAGAAATCGAACCCTCAGTGCTTAGCAGTGCTCCGCCCCCTGACCCCGCCCATGTGTCTGGATTGTAAATGTGATCAGTTACTGCATGCAGCATTAATAAATAAAGCAAAGTTTTTGCAGATGCATTTATATGAACGTGTAATCCTGTAACATGAAGATTCTCACAGGGTGTGATTTAGCGCCACCTACAGTCTGATTGTTTTTGTTTCAAACAGCAAAATTTAGAGACATTTTTACTGCTTTTACTCCAACAGCTGATAATTCCATCTTGGAAAGTCTGGCTTTCTCAAAAGCTGGTATTCCATAATGTCATTTCCGCATGAAATAAGAACCTCTCTCGCCCTCTCTCTCTGTCTGTCTGTCTGTCTGTCTGTCTGTCTGAGATGATCTCAAAATGTAAATGAGTAGAAAGTCATAAATTCTCAACTGACATGAATTTTGTCATGACTGTTGTATCTGTAAAATGTTATCAGACTGTAAAATGAGCTGATTTGATCTTTCCTGTGTTCGTTCAGTCCATTTGTCCTGCGACACGATGCTCGCCTTGTATTAGTGTTTGATTTACTCTTATTAAATTGGACACAATTAGCAACTACAGCTGGAAAGTTCTGTTCAAACTTTCACTGGGCTTTAAATCCAACACGCGGGGAAAATAAATCTGTTCCTCAGACACGTTAAACCCTGAGTGTGTGTTTGGGAGTTTTATGTTCGTGTCTCATTTATATGATTAGTGTGTGAGCCTGAGGGTGCTGGACAACTTGGTGTGTGTGTGTGTGTGTGTGTGTGTGTGTGTGTGTGTGTGTGTGTGTGAGAGAGAGAGAGAGTGTGTGGTGCTGTCATGTCACAGTTCTTTTAGGATTTAGAAGCTGTGAGTTAGGAAATGTCAGATTTATAAGTGAAGTGAAGGCAACTAACAGGATCCATGTGTGTTTCTGCCATCTGTCTGTCTGTCTGTCTCACACACACACACACACACACACACACACACACACACACTCACTCACTCACTCACCCCCCTCTCTACACTTCCCTTCTCTCCCCTGTCTGTCTGTTTTTGTTTTCCAAACAAAGAGCCCTGTACAGGAAATTGTGGACTCTGGGAGCGTTCAGGAAGGCAGAGAGCAGATTTCCTGTTCAGACCCTACCTCAAAAAAAGAAAAACCTTAAGGGAGCAAGAGAACGAGGGGACGAGAGAGGAGAGACGGGATGAGAGAGGGAGGGTCAGTAATGTGTTAAGTGGAGGAGAAAATACAGGCTGTAATTTCTCTCCCCTCCCTGGAGCAAGAAGGAAAAAAAAGGAAGGAAAAAAAGTTTGAAGCCTCGTGTCTTGACCATGAGTCGCAGTAAAACATGGACGAGCTGAGAGGGACGGAGACGAGGCGTGAAAACGAGAAGCTCTGAAGGTCCATCCAGCTGAGAAGAAAGTTTGAAGAGGAAGACGTCGAGAGGGGAGAAAGACGAGGGTCAGGAGGGGCTGAGGAGCGAAAACCGCCTACAGGAAACCGACTCATCGAGTCTCTGATTTACTTTTTCACTCCGCTTTTGTGTCTCTGAGGCTGAACAGAGGAGAGAAAAAAGTGTCCGATGTGGGGAGTGACGTCAGCCTGGTGCCGCTGAGCTCCAGAATTCCTCTCCCACTCTGAGACTCCGGACTCTCGGCCACCATGTGAGCCCAATGTGACTTTTTTTGTTCCAGAATCTGTTTTTCTTTTTTTTTCTTTTCTTTTCTCCTCGGTTCTGTAATTCCTCTTGGCTTAAGCACTCGTTCTTTCTGATCTGGATAAAATCTTGAGCTCCTGATGAAGAATAAAGCTGCCAAGCAAAAGTCCAAGAGGAAAGGAAGTGAAAATGCGTTCGGCTGTGACCTGACCGAGCACCTCCAGAACTCAGGACATGATGGTACAACTTTTGTCTCTTACTTTCTTGATTTCTTTCTCAACTCTTCTCATTCAAAAAGAGAACACACACACATCCTGCTTGTTCTTTTTCTCCCCTGCTTCCTCTGTGATGATGATGATGATGATTTCTGGGATTTATTCATTAAAAAAGCACTGCCTGTATTTTTTCTTCTTTTTTTCCCCCAGATTTCTTTCAAGTTGTATTGGATATATGGAATTATGATTTACTCCTAAACCTTTCTGTCAGTTTGGTTTTTAGCATCATATAATAAGAAAGTTTTCAATTATACCACTTAATTAGCATTTTAAAAATATATATTTAATAATTTTCAATTGTTTAGGAATGACAGATAATGTGGCCTGGAGCAAAAAAAAAGTGTTTCAGGAGTTGTTTTGAGTAAATTCACGTTATTTTAGACATTTTAGACTTCCTGTATCGACACACACACACACACACACACACACACACACACACACACAGTTATACACAAGATTCCTGCTTAGGCTCCCTCAGGAGGGTGAAAAATAAACAAAAAAGGAAATCCATGATGGAGGAGGAGGAGGAGGAGGTAGACGCCGAGCGGTTAGATGGAGACGGAGACAGAGTGGTGAAGTGTTTTTTGCTGTGTGTCGTTCACCCTGATTGTCTTTTATTCTGGTTATTGGCTATTTGTGGCAACTCAGTGCGGGCGACGCCCTCGTCCCCTCCCTTCAGCTCTGCACCGCATGTGCTGCCTTCCCTGCCCCACTGATTTGTGGGATGGCCGTCATAATTGCAGGAAAAGATGAGCAGGCCAGAGCCGCCATTTCAGGCTGATCTCAGATCAGATCTCTGTAAGCGTTTGATGTTTATTCAAGAAATAGCCAAGTGGCTGCGAGCTGACCTCAGATCAGTGGCGTGGTCATGATTGTGGTTGTGATTAAGACTATTTTTTTTTTTAATTCTGTTTGCCCACACACACACACACACACACTTTGTTCGCCTCGGCAGCATCTCAGGACTTTTTTTATTCAGTACAGAAAGATGTGCCAAAAAATAATGCTGGTCCTTTTTTTAGTCAAACACTTCCAGTGAGTCCAGTTATTAAATCGAGCTCTGTCTGAAAAAGCTTCACATCAGTGAGACAGGGTGTGTGTCTGGTCATGTGACCTTTCAATCAACTAATATTTAAGATAGTCACATCTTTACCATGCTGTACATTTCTAATTACATCCATATTACTGATGTATCGTGTGTTAAACTCGTGCACAATTTGACACCCTGTAGATCGGATTATTTATTGTTTAGAAAGTTTCAGATGGTTCAGCAGCTCAGATCATCATCAGGAACAGGAGCTCATTAGATCAGTCTTATTCATGCTACACTGATTCGCTATTAAGTTCCACATTAATAATGGTTTTAATGTTGGATCTTTACAATATAGCAGATTTCTCTCTCTCTCTCTCTCTCTCTCTCCCCCCCCCCCCTTTCTGTGAGGTCCTCATGTGTGTATACTGTGGTTTGGATTTCCCAGGTCACAGGACAGTGGGTCACTCTGTAGCAGGAACACTGTGTCTTTATTTCACAAGTTAAAAACCTCCACATTTCCACATTTCAGCATTTTTTGATGTTCATTAGGTTTTAAACGAATAATGAAAAGGTAATGTGTGAGTACATTGATAAAAGAATACTATTGTGAGTACTCTAATGTGAGTGAACTGTTGTGAGTATATTGATGCGAGTATACTGTTGAGTACTCTGATATGAGTATATTGATGTGAGTACTCTGTTGTGAGCATATTGATGTGAGTATATTGATGTGAGTACTCTGTTGTGAGCATATTGATGTGAGTATATTGATGTAAGTACTCTGATATGAATGTATTGATGTGAGTACTCTGTTATGAGCATATTGATGTGAGTACATTGTTGTGAGTACTCTGTTGTGGGCATATTGATGTGAGTATATTGTTGAGTACTCTGTTATGAGCATATTGATGTGAGTACTCTGGCGTGAGCGTATTGATGTGAGTATTCTGTTGTGAGTACGCTGATATGAGTATATTGATGTGAGTATATTGATGTGAATACTCTGTTGTGAGTACTCTGTTGTGAGCATATTGATGTGAGTACTCTGATATGAGTAGATTGATGTGAGTACTCTGTTGTGAGTACTCTGATATGAGTATGTTGATGTGAGTACTCTGTTGTGAGTACGCTGATATGAGTATATTGATGTGAGTACTCTGACATGAATGTATTGATGTGAGTACTCTGTTATGAGCATATTGATGTGAGTATATTGTTGTGAGTACTCTGTTGTGAGCATATTGATGTGAGTATATTGTTGAGTACTCTGTTATGAGCATATTGATGTGAGTATATTGATGTGAGTACTCTGGCGTGACCGTATTGATGTGAGTATTCTGTTGTGAGTACGCTGATATGAGTATGTTGATGTGAGTATATTGATGTGAATACTCTGTTGTGAGTACTCTGTTGTGAGCATATTGATGTGAGTACTCTGATATGAGTAGATTGATGTGAGTACTCTGTTGTGAGTACTCTGATATGAGTATGTTGATGTGAGTACTCTGTTGTGAGTACGCTGATATGAGTATATTGATGTGAGTACTCTGACATGAATGTATTGATGTGAGTACTCTGTTATGAGCATATTGATGTGAGTATATTGTTGTGAGTACTCTGTTGTGAGCATATTGATGTGAGTATATTGTTGAGTACTCTGTTATGAGCATATTGATGTGAGTATATTGATGTGAGTACTCTGGCGTGACCGTATTGATGTGAGTATTCTGTTGTGAGTACGCTGATATGAGTATATTGATGTGAGTATATTGATGTGAATACTCTGTTGTGAGTACTCTGTTGTGAGCATATTGATGTGAGTACTCTGATATGAGTAGATTGATGTGAGTACTCTGTTGTGAGTACTCTGATATGAGTATGTTGATGTGAGTACTCTGTTATGAGCATATTGATGTGAGTATATTGTTGTGAGTACTCTGTTGTGAGCATATTGATGTGAGTATATTGTTGAGTACTCTGTTATGAGCATATTGATGTGAGTATATTGATGTGAGTGCTCTGATATGAGCATGTTGATGTGAGTACTCTGATGTGAGTACTCTGATATGAGTATATTGATGTGAGTACTCTGATATGAATGTATTGATGTGAGTACTCTGTTATGAGCACATTGATGTGAGTATATTGTTGTGAGTACTCTGTTGTGGGCATATTGATGTGAGTATATTGTTGAGTACTCTGTTATGAGCATATTGATGTGAGTATATTGTGAGTACTCTGTTGTGAGCATATTGATGTGAGCATATTGATGTGAGTACTCTGATATGAGTATATTGATGTGAGTGCTCTGTTGTGAGCATATTGATGTGAGTATATTGATGTGAGTACTCTGATATGAGTAGATTGATGTGAGTGCTCTGTTGTGAGCATACTGATGTGAGTATATTGATGTGAGTACTCTGATGTGTGTAGATTGATGTGAGTACTCTGTTGTGAGTACTCTGTTGTGAGCGTATTGATGTGAGTACTCTGATATGAATGTATTGATGTGAGTACTCTTTTATGAGCATATTGATGTGAGTATATTGTTGTGAGTACTCTGTTGTGAGCATATTGTTGTGAGCATATTGATGTGAGTATATTGATGTGAGTACTCTGATATGAATGTAATGATGTGCGTACTATGTTATGAGCATATTGACGTGAGTATATTGATGTGAGTACTCTGTTGTGAGCATACTGATGTGAGTACCCTGATATGAGTATATTGATGTGAGTATATTGATGTGAGTACTCTGATATGAATGTATTGATGTGAGTACTCTGTTATGAGCATCCTGATGTGAGTATATTGTTGCGTGTACTCTGTTGTGAGCATATTGATGTGAGTATATTGATGTGAGTACTCTGATGTGAATGTAATGATGTGAGTACTCTGTTATGAGCATATTGATGTGAGTACTTTGTTGTGAGCATATTGATGTGTTTATATTGATGTGAGCACTCTGATATGAGTATATTGATGCGAGTATATCGTTGAGTACTCTGTTGTGAGCATACTGATGTGAGTATATTGATAAGTACTCTGGTGTGAGTATATTGATGTGAGTATATTGTTGTGAATACTCTGATATGAGTATATTGATGTGAGTACTCTGATATGAGAATATTATTGAGTACTCTGATATGAGTGCATTGTTGTGAGTATATTGATATGAGAAGAAGAAGAAGCCTTTATTTTGTCACATGCACACTTCAAGCACAGTGAAATTCATCCTCTGCATTTAACCCATCTGAAGCAGTGAACACACACACACACACACACACACACACCCAGAGCAGTGGGCAGCCACACCAGAGCGCCCGGGGAGCAGTCAGGGGTTCAGTACCTCACTGAGGGCACCTCAGCCCAAGGCCGCCCCACGTTAACCTACTGCATGTCTTTGGACTGTGGGGGAAACCGGAGCACCCAGAGGAAACCCACATGGATACGGGGAGAACATGCAAACTCCACACAGAACCCGGCCGCTGGATTCGAACCTGGAACCTTCTTGCTGTGAGGCGACCGTGCTAACCACTACACCACTATGCCACCCTGTTGAGTACTCTGTTGTGAGTATATTGATGTGAGTATATTGTTGTGATTACTCTGTTGTGAGCATATTGATGAGCATATTGTTGTGAGTACTCTGTTGAGTATACCGATGTGAGTATATTGATGTGAGAACTCTGACATGAGTATATTGATGTGAGTACTCTGTTGTGAGTACTCTATGAGTATATTGATGAGAATACTCTGTTGTGAGTATATTGATGTGAGTACATTGTTGTGAGTACCCTGATATGAGTATATTGTTGTGAGTACTCTGATATGAGTATATCGGCATGAGTATATTGCTGTGAGTATATTGTTGAGTGCCCTGACATGAGTATATTGATGTGAGTACTCTGACGTGAGTACTCTGACGTGAGTATATTGATGCGAGTACTCTGTGTTAGCACATTGACATGAGTATATTGTTGTGAGTACCCTGATATGAGTATATTGTCGTGAGTACTCTGATATGAGTATATCGGCGTGAGTACATTGCTGTGAGTATATTGTTGAGTGCCCTGACATGAGTATGTTGTGAGTACTCTGATATGAGTATATTGATGTGAGTACTCTGTTGTGAGCATATTGACGTGAGTATATTGTTGTGAGTACCCTGATATGAGTATATTGATATGAGTACTCTGTTGTGAGTATATCGTTGAGCATATTGTTGAGTACCCTGATATGAGTATATTGCTGTGAGTGCTCTGATAAGAGTATATTGATGTGAGTATTCTGTTGTGAGTATATTGATGCAAGTGTATTGCTGTGAGTACTCTGATGTAAGTATATTGATGAGTATACTGTAGTGAGTACTCTGATATGAGTATATTGATGAGCACTCTGTTGTGAGTACTCTGATATGAGTATATTGATGTGAGTATTCTGTTGAGTATATTGATGTGAGCATATTGTTGTGAGTACTCCGATGTGAGTATATTGATGAGAATATTGTTATGAGTGCTCTGATGAGTATTTTGATGTGAATGTACTGTTGTGAGTACTCTGATATGAGTATATTGATGTGAGTACCCTGTTGTGAGTATATTGATATGAGTACTTTGCTGTGAGTGCTCTGTTGTGAGCATATTGATGTAAGCAAAATGATGAGTACTCTGTTGTGAGTATATTGATGTGAGTACTCTGATGTGAGGATACTGATATGAGTACTCTGTTGTGAGTGTATTGATGCGAGTATATTGATGTGAGTAAAATGATGTGAGTATATTGATGTGAGCACTCTGTTGTGAGCACCCTGTTTTGAGTAAAATGATGTGAGTACACTGAAGTGAATACATTGATTTGAGCATATTGTTGCGAGTACCCTGACGTGAGTACACTGGTTAAAGTGATCAAGTAGCCAGTGTAGAAACGATACAGAAACTGCTTTCCTCATTCCTCATAATGTTTAATGTTACTGATCTCACTCTGTTAGTTGCATCTTGCTTCGCCGCGTCCCACTGCAGGTTTCCACCAGTTAGTCTCAATGACATTATCGACCCTGCAGTTTTATTTACAACCCCGACTCCAAAAACGTTGTGACAAAGAACAAATTGTAAATAAAATCGGAATGCAATAATTTACAAATCTCAAAAACTGATATTGTATTCACAATAGAACATAGACAACATATCAAATGTCGAAAGTGAGACATTTTGAAATTTCATGCCAAATATTGGCTCATTTGAAATTTTATGACAGCAACACATCTCAAAAACGTTGGGACAGGGGCAATAAGAGGCTGGAAAAGTTAAAGGTACAAAAAAGGAACAGCTGGAGGACCAAATTGCAACTCATTAGGTCAATTGGCAATAGGTCATTAACATGACTGGGTATAAAAAGAGCATCTTGGAGTGGCAGCGGCTCTCAGAAGTAAAGATGGGAAGAGGATCACCAATCCCCCTAATTCTGCGCCGACAAATAGTGGAGCAATATCAGAAAGGAGTTCGACAGTGTAACATTGCAAAGAGTTTGAACATATCATCATCTACAGTGCATAATATCATCAAAAGATTCAGAGAATCTGGAAGAATCTCTGTGCGTAAGGGTCAAGGCCGGAAAACCATACTGGGTGCCCGTGATCTTCGGGCCCTTAGACGGCACTGCATCACATACAGGCATGCTTCTGTATTGGAAATCACAAAATGGGCTCAGGAATATTTTCAGAGAACATTATCTGTGAACACAATTCACCGTGCCATCCGCTGTTGCCAGCTAAAACTCTATAGTTCAAAGAAGAAGCCGTATCTAAACATGATCCAGAAGCGCAGACGTCTTCTCTGGGCCAAGGCTCATTTAAAATGGACTGTGGCAAAGTGGAAAACTGTTCTGTGGTCAGACGAATCAAAATTTGAAGTTCTTTATGGAAATCGGGGACGCCGTGTCATTCGGACTAAAGAGGAGAAGGACGACCCAAGTTGTTATCAGCGCTCAGTTCAGAAGCCTGCATCTCTGATGGTATGGGGTTGCATTAGTGCGTGTGGCATGGGCAGCTTACACATCTGGAAAGACACCATCAATGCTGAAAGGTATATCCAGGTTCTAGAGCAACATATGCTCCCATCCAGACGACGTCTCTTTCAGGGAAGACCTTGCATTTTCCAACATGACAATGCCAAACCACATACTGCATCAATTACAGCATCATGGCTGCGTAGAAGAAGGGTCCGGGTACTGAACTGGCCAGCCTGCAGTCCAGATCTTTCACCCATAGAAAACATTTGGCGCATCATAAAACAGAAGATACGACAAAAAAGACCTAAGACAGTTGAGCAACTAGAATCCTACATTAGACACGAATGGGTTAACATTCCTATCCCTAAACTTGAGCAACTTGTCTCCTCAGTCCCCAGACGTTTACAGACTGTTGTAAAGAGAAAAGGGGATGTCTCACAGTGGTAAACATGGCCTTGTCCCAACTTTTTTGAGATGTGTTGTTGTCATGAAATTTAAAATCACCTAATTTTTCTCTTTAAATGATACATTTTCTCAGTTTAAACATTTGATATGTCATCTATGTTCTATTCTGAATAAAATATGGAATTTTGAAACTTCCACATCATTGCATTCCGTTTTTATTTACAATTTGTACTTTGTCCCAACTTTTTTGGAGTCGGGGTTGTACATTTAAATAGAAATATATGACAGAGCAGGGATTATAAAAATCACGTTCCTGAAGATTTCATCAGAGTGGAGACACCGTTCTGGTTTTAAAATTGCTAGCTTGCAGCAGTGGCTAAAGTGGCATCTACGAGTTCCTGTATCAATGATATACACACTTTTCACATTTACAAGGGAGGCGTATAAAAACACCACATGCTAGTTAGCTGTGAGAAAACTTCCGCTGTTTTATTTTTATTATTCATTTTTATTGTAGTTATTTTACACAAGATTTTTTCCTCATGTACTTCACTTTGATGTCAGTTGAATATAAAACAGAGGTTATTCTGCAAAATTAATACTCTTCCAAATGAACAGGTTTTGGTGCCTACGGGAACCGTTAATGACAACTGAGAACTTTTACACGAGGTAATAAACACCTGCTGTATGTACAGCACTACAGTGTACACTCATTTTACCGCTTATGTCAGTGCTATGACACAGTAATAACACAGTTATGTGTCTCTTCTTTGAACCTAAACTACAAATTCACAGATAAAGTCACTTGCCGTGATGTTCTCATGTGTCATAACAACACATTCTGTCCCGTGACGTGGATGTTATCTCAACCTGACCTCAAAATGGACCAACGTCGTCTTTCTGACACTTGCTTTCTGAAATAAGGCTTTAGGTTTACGTCAGTTGATATAACTGTCATGTTGGTGCCATGTATCCTGATGAACATCACCCAAGAGTGAAAGGTTTCCTTCAAGTCTTATTATGCAAGTATGCGTATAGAATATGCAAATAAATCCTGTCATAAAGCTCAGTTCTTTATGTCCTAAATGAACACGAATGCTGATATTGAGCCTTGATGCGTAACAGGTTATGAGGTTTGTTTTAATATCTAGCAAAATGTGATTAAATCCTGAAGTCATAAATTCGAGTTAATAAACTTGGACAGGAATTGAATTTTATACAAATAAGATCTGACTCCCATCTGTGAGATCAATGCAGCAAAATGAACGTTTTCTACATTTTTTTTTTTTTTACAGTTCTCACATCCTACAGCATGATATGTGAAAATAACAATATGTTTAACAAACTAATGCAACCAAATAGCTGTTATTTCATACCGACAATCTTTTTTTTTTGCAGTGTGGTGAAGCCTGATTAAAGATTTTTGCCATCATATGAACCATCACGCACGTAACACTGAGTAAAATGTCAGTAAAATGGAGGCTGTAGTTCCTCTGAGGCAGTGCGACTGAGGTGAGCGCAGCAGATTGTGCTGAGTTGTGGAATTACTTTCCACATGACATCAGTGAGGAAACCTGGCTCTTCTTGACTTTTCACACACTCGTGCATTTTTAATCCTTAAAAGTCTCCTGTTTGTATTTGTATATGTTTTATTTCCTTGCATTCACTTCACGGCACACCTTGAGTCTTTTTTCCGTCCTGTCAAGTCAACGAATATGTAATAGAGATTCTGTTTAAAGCAACAGCAGAAACCCTGGTCTTCAACTTCAAGCTCAAATTTAGCTCTTTGGTCTTTTTTCCCTCAAAACCAGAATTTATTCTTTACACGCATCACTGGAAGTCAAATGGAACCCAAAATGCTGATGACGTGTTATAAATAACATGAGTAAGTATGCTATTTATTCCAAATGAAATCTAATAACTAGAAAACACATTTAAGTGATATTATGGCCTCTATTTTTATCCACAAGTAGAACTTTGCTGATGTGTTGCAAATTCTTTTGGATGCAAGTGTGACTTTTTTTTTTCTTCCTCTGCTGCACATTGGAAATTTTTCAAAACCCAAGATTTACAGTTTACCGCCTCCCGAGACTCATCTTAGTGCTGACTTAATGACAAAACATCTTTCCTTATTTAAAGCCCACTCTAAAAGCTGTGCATCACTGACAAACCCGAGTCTTCACTCAAACACTTACCTGATGTACAGCTAACTGGTTCATTTTATTCCTAATATCTCAGAACAAAATGTCTGAAGTGTTATGAAACCTCCATGATGGCATACACACAAGTGTAATGACAATGTAAGAGAGCTGAATATAACAGTTATAAAGAGTTCAGAATGATTTCTATTGTAGCCTGGAATTAAATATAAAATGTAGGCTCAAGCTTGCCTGCGACTCTGTAGAACAGGATAAGCAGCTACAGATGATGGATGGATGGATGGATGGATGGATGGATGGATGGATGGATGGATGGATGGATGGATAAAGTGTACAGTACGGTGATTTATAGCATCACAACACATTCAAAATAGTTCTACGAAAGTACAAGATTTATACTTTTTTACATGCATTCTCTGAAACTGATCATGCTTTTAAACTGTTATCTGTTTAGACCTGATGTAAACTTTATGTAGACTCAGTGTACAATAGGGTGCATCAGTTGCCCTCACTTTCATAAAATCTGATGCATTTTTGTTTGGGTGTTCCTTTTCACCAATAAAGACATCCTGTAAAATTTTTTGACCATATTCAAAAGTCTAATGGTGGCACCATGAGGTTCATTTTTTGCCAAAAAACGCTTATTTTATGTTTTCACATAAGGTTTGAATCACAATGTTGGACTCCATTTATTGATTTCTTGTGACCCAGAGATCATGTTAAGAACCTTTGCAAGGGATTGAGAAGCATTAATGTGATTCATAATACATTTGTATTGTTTAAAAGTAGTTGAACAATGATTCAGTGAACAGCTAAAATTCAAACTGTGCTTGATAATATATTTAGAATATGTACTAAAAATGTGTATCTAAGATATTTGGTATACTCTATAAGGTGCCATAATGTTTCATGAAAAGTGATCGAAATTTTGTCATAAAAGTCATAAAATAGCAGCTTTTTCCATAACTTTGAGCTCCTGGTGCCACCATTAAACTTTTTGAATTTTGTCGAAATATTTCACCCAGTGTGTTTTCTTACCAAAAGGAACATAAAAACAAAAATGCATCATGATCAGAGGAACTTTTCATTTTTAGGGGGCAACTGATGCACCCTAGTGTACAATATATACAGTCCTGTGCAAAAGTCTTAGGCACATGGAAAGAAATGCAGTCAACCAAAAATGACCTCAAAATAATGAAATGAAATGTTTCAGCATTTTAAAAAAATACTATAAACAGTAATCAGTGAGCTATAATAAATGAAACAAAGTTGATATTTGGTGTGAGATGAAATTCCCTTTGCTTTGAAAAAAAAAAAAGGTCCAGTGAGTGCAGTTTTATGTGGAAATGATCTGTAGGTTTTACTGAGCATCTTCCAGAACCAGCCACAGTTCTTCTGGACACTTTGACTGTCACACTCACTTCTTCATTTTACACCAAAACCCAGCAGCCTTCATTATGCTTTCTTTTTTCATCTGAAAAGTGCTCTCTTATGGAATACGCCGCTCAGATACAAACTTTTTTTCTTTTTCTGTAACATTTAATTTTGTACTGGGAAAAAACCCCCACAAACGTTTGGAACGCTAAAATGTTTTTGTAATGTTTTGACTCGATAATGTAGAAGTCATCAAGTAGAAATCTGTGGCAAAGTTTGTATGAAGAAAAAATAGGGGGACTAAGACTTTTGCACAGTACTGTGTACAACCCCGATTCCCAAAAAGTTGGGACAAAGTACAAATTGTAAATAAAACCGGAATGCAATAATTTACAAATCTCAAAAACTGATATTGTATTCACAATAGAACATAGACAACATATCAAATGTCGAAAGTGAGACATTTTGAAATTTCATGCCAAATATTGGCTCATTTGAAATTTCATGACAGCAACACATCTCAAAAAAATTGGGACGGGGCAATAAGAGGCTGGAAAAGTTAAAGGTACAAAAAAGGAACAGCTGGAGGACCAAATTGCAACTCATTAGGTCAATTGGCAATAGGTCATTAACATGACTGGGTATAAAAAGAGCATCTTGGAGTGGCAGCGGCTCTCAGAAGTAAAGATGGGAAGAGGATCACCAATCCCCCTAATTCTGTGCCGACAAATAGTGGAGCAATATCAGAAAGGAGTTCGACAGTGTAAAATTGCAAAGAGTTTGAACATATCATCATCTACAGTGCATAATATCATCAAAAGATTCAGAGAATCTGGAAGAATCTCTGTGCGTAAGGGTCAAGGCCGGAAAACCATACTGGGTGCCCGTGATCTTCGGGCCCTTAGACGGCACTGCATCACATACAGGCATGCTTCTGTATTGGAAATCACAAAATGGGCTCAGGAATATTTCCAGAGAACATTATCTGTGAACACAATTCACCGTGCCATCCGCCGTTGCCAGCTAAAACTCTATAGTTCAAAGAAGAAGCCGTATCTAAACACGATCCAGAAGCGCAGACGTCTTCTCTGGGCCAAGGCTCATTTAAAATGGACTGTGGCAAAGTGGAAAACTGTTCTGTGGTCAGACGAATCAAAATTTGAAGTTCTTTATGGAAATCAGGGACGCCGTGTCATTCGGACTAAAGAGGAGAAGGACGACCCAAGTTGTTATCAGCGCTCAGTTCAGAAGCCTGCATCTCTGATGGTATGGGGTTGCATTAGTGCGTGTGGCATGGGCAGCTTACACATCTGGAAAGACACCATCAGTGCTGAAAGGTATATCCAGGTTCTAGAGCAACATATGCTCCCATCCAGACGACGTCTCTTTCAGGGAAGACCTTGCATTTTCCAACATGACAATGCCAAACCACATACTGCATCAATTACAGCATCATGGCTGCGTAGAAGAAGGGTCCGGGTACTGAACTGGCCAGCCTGCAGTCCAGATCTTTCACCCATAGAAAACATTTGGCGCATCATAAAACGGAAAATACGACAAAAAAGACCTAAGACAGTTGAGCAACTCGAATCCTACATTAGACAAGAATGGGTTAACATTCCTATCCCTAAACTTGAGCAACTTGTCTCCTCAGTCCCCAGACGTTTACAGACTGTTGTAAAGAGAAAAGGGGATGTCTCACAGTGGGAAACATGGCCTTGTCCCAACTTTTTTGAGATGTGTTGTCATCATGAAATTTAAAATCACCTAATTTTTCTCTTTAAATGATACATTTTCTCAGTTTAAACATTTGATATGTCATCTATGTTCTATTCTGAATAAAATATGGAATTTTGAAACTTCCACATCATTGCATTCCGTTTTTATTTATAATTTGTACTTTGTCCCAACTTTTTTGGAAGCGGGGTTGTATATACAGTGGGTCAAAAAAGTATTTAGTCAGTCACCAATTGTGCAAGTTCTCCCACTTAAAAAGATGAGAGAGGCCTGTAATTTTCATCATAGGTATACCTCAACTATGAGAGACAAAATGAGAAAAAAAAATCCAGAAAATCACATTGTCTGATTTTTAAAGAATTTATTTGCAAATTATGGTGGAAAATAAGTATTTGGTCAGTCACAAAAGTTCATCTCAATACTTTGTTATATACCCTTTGTTGGCAATGACAGAGGTCAAACGTTTTCTGTAAGTCTTCACAAGGTTTTCACACACTGTTGCTGGTATTTTGGCCCATTCCTCCATGCAGATCTCCTCTAGAGCAGTGATGTTTTGGGGCTGTCGCTGGGCAACACGGACTTTCAACTCCCTCCAAAGATTTCCTATGGGGTTGAGATCTGGAGACTGGCTAGGCCACTCCAGGACCTTGAAATGCTTCTTACGAAGCCACTCCTTCGTTTCCCGGGCGGTGTGTTTGGGATCATTGTCATGCTGAAAGACCCAGCCACGTTTCATCTTCAATGCCCTTGCTGATGGAATGAGGTTTTCACTCAAAATCTCACGATACATGGCCCCATTCATTCTTTCCTTTACACGGATCAGTCGTCCTGGTTCCTTTGCAGAAAAACAGCCCCAAGGCATGAAGTTTCCACCCCCATGCTTCACAGTAGGTATGGTGTTCTTTGGATGCAACTCAGCATTCTTTCTCCTCCAAACACGACAAGTTGAGTTTTTACCAAAAAGTTGAATTTTGGTTTCATCTGACCATATGACATTCTCCCAATCCTCTTCTGGATCATCCAAATGCTCTCTAGAAAACTTCAGACGGGCCTGGACATGTACTGGCTTAAGCAGAGGGACACGTCTGGCACTGCAGGATTTGAGTCCCTGGCAGCGTAGTGTGTTACTGATGGTAGCCTTTGTTACTTTGGTCCCAGCTCTCTGCAGGTCATTCACTAGGTCCCCCCGTGTGGTTCTGGGATTTTTGCTCACCGTTCTTGTGATCATTTTGTCCCCACGGGGTGAGATCTTGCGTGGAGCCCCAGATCGAGGGAGATTATCAGTGGTCTTGTGTCTTCCATTTTCTAATAATTGCTCCCACAGTTGATTTCTTCACACCAAGCTGCTTACCTATTGCAGATTCAGTCTTCCCAGCCTGGTGCAGGTCTACAATTTTGTTTCTGGTGTCCTTTGACAGCTCTTTGGTCTTGGCCATAGTGGAGTTTGGAGTGTGACTGTTTGAGGTTGTGGACAGGTGTCTTTTATACTGATAACGAGTTCAAACAGGTGCCATTAATACAGGTAACGAGTGGAGGACAGAGGAGCCTCTTAAAGAAGAAGTTACAGGTCTGTGAGAGCCAGAAATCTTGCTTGTTTGTAGGTGACCAAATACTTATTTTACCGAGGAATTTACCAATTAATTCATTAAAAATCCTACAATGTGATTTCCTGGATTCTTTCCCCCCATTCTGTCTCTCATAGTTGAAGTGTACCTATGATGAAAATCACAGGCCTCTCTCATCTTTTTAAGTGGGAGAACTTGCACAATTGGTGGCTGACTAAATACTTTTTTGCCCCACTGTATACTGAGGGTCGACTCGGTGAAGCCCTTATGATGACACAGTGTACACTTTATAGCAACTTGGTGTACACCTGATTTACACTTTATGTAGACTTTATACTTTATTTACACGTTAAATATACTTTACACTTAAAGTTTTATTTTTCTCTGTTTAGTTGTACTTTGTCAGTTCATTTGTATGGTTGAACTGTTTTGTTTTCCTCGGCCGATTGCTGATTGTTGTTACGTCAACAGAACACTCAGTGTTTTTCTGTCACTCGTTCAGTTGGCATTAGAACTTTCTTGTCTAGAAGTTCAGCACTTTGTGTACTGGACTTTTGCACTTGTACGTTGCTCTGGGTTAGAGCGTCTGCTAAATGCCTGTAATGTAACATAATACACTTTATTTACACTTTATTTTCACTTTAAGTAAACTTTATTTTCACTTTAAACTCTTTTCACTTTGAACTTTGCAGACTCAGTGCAGCCCTTGTGTCGGCACACTACACTTTATTTACACTTTATGTCGACAGTGGGGGCGGTACGGTGGTGCAGTGATCACCACTGTCGCCTCACACCAAGAAGCTTCTGGGTTTGAACCTCACACAGACTGGAGCCTCTCTGTGTGTAGTTTGTGTGTTCTCTCCCCCGTCTATGTGGGTTTCGTTCAGGTGCTCTGGTTTTCTCCCACGGTACAAACACATGCGGATTCAGACGACTGTGTAGCCCTGTGATAAATTGGCAATCTGCCCTGTGTGACCCAGCCCCCAGTTTCCCTGTGACCCTGATGGTATGCGGAATAGATCATGGATGGAGGGATTGTGGACACAGTGTACACTTTATTTACATTCTATGTATAGAGTGTACACTTTAATTGCACTTGATGTAGATTTAGTGTGGACTTTATGTAGCCTGTGTTTACTTGACGTAGACGTCACGGCTGTAGGAGTGTGTAGGACGCGAGCGAGAGCCCAGTGGCATTTTTCCAAACACACTATTGTATTAGAGGAAGCGTCACCGGTAAGAGCAGCACCAAGGCCTCTGGGTGTGTCAGCCTTCCTCTGAAACAAACAAACCATTCTGAACTTCCTGCTCTGACCTTCTGCAGGACCAACAGCACAAAGACACACTGTGTTACAACGACACAACCGACACAACATCACAACTACACAACGAGCACGGTGTTATAACGTGCTCGTTATTACACAATTATTTTTCTACCGTCCAAGTTTATGATAGAAAACTCTGATTTGTTGTATATGAGCAGTACGATGATGTCCAGGTTTAGTGATGAGAAAAAGCATGGTCTGTGTTTTTTTTCAAGGAAAAAACAGCACAAATATATTTTTCTGTTATTTCATTAAATCAACACTTCAGTGCATTTAAAAAGCATTTTACATTAAAAACCAGAACACTACAGGCAGCTACTGTGACATAGTAAAACCTGGGACACTGTTTATTATATACAGTTTAGAAAAGAATATTTAACAGTTATTCCATGAAATCGAGTCGTACATGAGCTGATAGCCGACAAGACGCGTAGCACCAAGTTGTCTATAATCCATGTATGATGAGATTGAGTGGAATAATTGTTTTATTCTATGCACATTCACTGGATTTTAAGAAACAGAGCATTTTTATTTTTATCTTTTGCAAATTCGATAAATAAAAACTTTATACAAAACATCTGACAAAATAATTTCCGCTTAGAATGTAAACAAACCGGAGAAATGACAGGAGCAATTTGTGAAAGATGTGATAATAATAATTAAAAAAAGATATGTTCCGACCATTAAATACTTTTATTCCATATTTTCTTGCTTTTTTTTTTGTAATTTTTTGTGGTTTTGTTTTTGAGTAGAGTTTTTATTTTGTCCTTGGTTGGTTCAGCAACATGCTTCGCCATTTTCTTCTTCTACTTAAGGTTTTTTTTTTGGCGGTTAGCAAACCAACTTAAAGGTACATTACTGCCACCGACTGGGCTGGAGTGTGGAACAGGAGATACTGGGGGGGACCCAATATTCTTTTAGCTATTTCTGTTTCTTTTAAATACTTGAGAACAAAGTGATATATCTGACTTGATGTGCTCCACCATTTTGTTTTTCTCTACTCATGGTCTATGAGCTGATGTCCTAGTAGTAGGATAGCCAATCAAAGCGCGTGATTGCTCATATCCAGTGAATGTGGATAGGATAAAGAATTAATAGTTTTGGTTCTGCCAAATATTCTTTGTCAAATCCTGGCTCTTTCTCAAGCAGCAAGTGTGTGTGTGTGTGTGTGTGTGTGTGTGTGTGTGTGTGTGTGTGTGTGTGTGTGTGTGTGTGTTTTGAAACAAGCTGCTTTATACACAGCTTTATTTCTCCCAGCACTCCGTTTAAATACCGCCACTGAACCTTACGGAGTGTGTGAGAGCCTCTGAGAGAGTTTACAGTATAATACACACGGCCAGATGGGAACAAGCATGCAGAGATATAAAATATTCAAATTATAAACATTTACAAACCTTTCACACATTGCAGCTCAGAAACTTATATTTCATTCATTCATTTTCACAAATTTCCTCACACACACACAAAACCCCTAATGACTGTCAGTCAAGTGATGTAAAAGATCCAAAGTTTCTGACTCATAAACCCACGTTTAATTTTTAATGATGAGCAAAATACCAAATAATACAACTTTACTGGAAATATATATATAAAAAAAATCACTACTGCATTGATAAAGCTACAACTCCATCCACAGAGCTCACACACTGTTCCTCAGTCATAGCACCACTTCTGCCTCCATGATATTTTCTTTAATTTATTATTATTTTATTTGTACTTATGAATTGTTTTATGATGACTATTTCCTCTTTTTACTCACTCTCTCACAGGATAATTACAATAATTTATTTACAAAATTGTTTCATCACTAAAATATTATTCTTCTGTCACAGCTTCAGTTCTGCCACCATGTTTTTTTCTTATGTATTTATTCATTTTACTATTTTTTATTATTATCATTCCCTTTTTAAATCATGGCTCAAGATAATTGCAATATTGCTTTTATGAAATTGTTCCATCTCTGAAAGATGATTCCTCCGCCACAGTGTCAGTTCTGTTCTGCCGCCGCCGTGTTTTTTCCCGACGAACCCCTCGTCCCCTCATCTGGTGTAATTTATGGGGGCGTCGTCTCTGAGCGGGACGCACCATATGCTAAATATGATGAGTCTCAGGAGCGCAAACGGTCCAACAAACGATTGCGTTTGTAGATGCTGTCATTTTGCTGGAACAGAGAGCGAGAAAGAGGATATTTAGACGCTGCTCGCTGATCACAAAAACAGCACTGTACGTGATGAATACTGAAATAAATTACAGATAATTATCATCACACACCTGAGTGTGAATAAAACTCACTGTAACTCGTCTGTAAAAGAGGCTTTTCTTCAGTTTCATGTTTAAGAAGCAAATAGAGAGTATACACACACACACACACACACACGCCATAGCAACTATTATTGTACTTTTATGTGGGTTTTAGCAACGACGTCACTGTCCACAATTTCTGACCACAATTTCTCTCCAAATGTTTAAACTCTTCAACAATCCCTGTAAATTTTACAGATGTTTTGCGAAAGGAGTCAAATATAGTTGCCATTTTAAAAACTGTACTTAAAAAAAACCTACCATATTTACACGACCTTCATTTGTCCAGTGATTTAAAGGTCCATGACCTACTGCACATATATATAAAACATACACTGTATCTACAACACCAGTCAAAAGTTTATACACCCCTTCTAATCCAGTGTTTTGTTTTTATTTTTATGAATTAAAAGTCACTTCATGTCTTAAAGTAATGATGGATGTCGTTTCTCTTTACTTAGTTGTTTGGTTCTTGATATAATATGGATTACTGCAGTTGTGGTGTGGAATAGGGCTGTTTACTGTATATTTATTATTTACTATTTACTGTTTGATCTTAAATGCATTAAGAAGGCAAGAAACTCATCCACTAATTAACTTCTGACGAGACACACCTGTTAATTGAAAAGCATTCTAGGTGACGACCTCATGATAATTAAGATAATGCCAATAGAGTTTTAACACTTTTTGCTTACCATAAATTCCACACATGTTCCAGATGTTATTTCATAGTTTTGATGTCTTCAGTTTTGTTCTATATTGTGGAAAATCCTATAAATGAGTACAGTGGGGTGTACAAACTTTTGACTGGTACGGGGGGGTGAATATATAAATTATATATAGAGGATGTTACATGGTGATGTGAATATATGAAATTTATCTCCAAGTGGTGAACAAATTCACAAGTGAGTGAAGTGAACGAGTGAAAATATTTTCAACGTGAGAAGATAAAATTCATATCTTCATCCCACTGTGTAATGTTCTTTATATTATATGGACACATCCACACACAAAAAAAATACACAAGTTACTGAAAAGCAGTTTAATTTTGAACCGGTTCACAATTTTGACAACGCACGTCTAGTCAGTGGGAAAACACTGGGAGTGATGTCATCGGAGTGAAATATCAGGAATTATTATCCATACAGGACACTTTTTCAATGGAATAAAAGCATGTGTTCTATTCCCTTCTAGCGGGTTTCATTCATTTGGTTTGATAGCATGCAATATTGTTAGCATATCGCTTATCCTACGTGTATTACGTCACTCTATCCAATGGAGAATGAGCGTTGAATATGGGTTACGATATTGCACGGTTGTCAAGACAAGAAGACGTTACACATCGGAGATGTAAAACTTCCACGCTAGTGAGCGACTGGGACAATTTGTAAACAAACATGGCCACCAGGTTTGCTTCATTAAATACAGAAGATTTTGAGAGAATTTCGAAAGAGAAAGACGCGTTGAACACCCGAAAGGAATGTGTATGAATAATAATAATAATAATAATAATAATAATAATAATAATAATAATAATGTTGTCTGGCTCTTTTTTTTTGTTGTCTATCAGATATATTCCATTCAGCTACTCATCTTTAACTCGTTCAGTGTCATGCTAGCTGAATGGAATATATCTGATATTCCACGAAAAAAGGCAGACAATATTATTTAAATGTCACTCAGATCTGCGATGTGTTTTATATGAAAAATGTGAGTTTTTCAACACAAGAAGATAAACCTCATATCTTCAAGCCAATGTGTAATTTTTTTTTTATTATATCGACACATTCACAAACAAAAATTCCTGAAATTTATCAAAACAAAATTTATCATCAGTTTCCTCACAAGTGACAGATAGAGGTTTATATTCCAGTTTTGATTCTCCATGTCCCGGATGGAGCTCAGATCAAAAACAGCAGTGGTGGATTTCCCCACACAATCAATCTACTTTTGTGTTTAACTCATCAGTGAGGTTTTGCTCTGTAATAAATTAAGAACGTAAATTATCATTACTTAAAATTAATTTCATTTTAAATTTGCTGATCCGGCAAAAATATCAGCTCACAGTAAATAAACCAACACATTCTTTTGTGCTACAAAATACACACCAAGATATTCAGATTAGTTAATGAAATGCCAGGAAATGTTGGTTTTAACAGAATAAAAAAAGTTTTTTTTCAACATAAAAAAAAGGAAATGTGAATCATTCAGGGCAAAAATGTTATTAAATACTTAATTTAAAAAAAAATAATTATTCTGTAATTATGAGTCATATAATCAGTACAGTAGGTCCATGTTGTATAAATATTAGAATAAACACTGTATATAATGGTGTGTATAAGGGTATAGGGTCTGTGTTTATGATATTTATGATATTCAGTGACATTTTGTAAACAATGTTGAGTTTCATGGTGGAATTTTGGAAATTTTTAGTGCAACATGTCCAAAATACACACAAACACACACACACAATTATATATTTAAATTGTGTGTGTGTATATGCACACAAAAAAGAAAGAAGGAAATATGCAGAAATATTATGAGATCCAAATCTTTGGTCCTAATTTTCTTCTATATTTTCTGTATTTTTCAGGTTAAAAAAAAATCAACATCCACTTCAGTCTCTCTCTCTGTACCGACTCACACAATTACACTTTTTATTTCTTTGTCCTATAAATTTATTAAATTTTTCTCCTGTATTGGTGACATTTCTTGGGATTTCATTGATGACTGACATGATGTTTATTGACTATTTACTTAAAATGTTATGTTTCATATTTAAAAAAATGCACTTGAATAGACAATTTTAATATGATTCCTTACCTCATTTGCATATGATGAGCTGTTCTTTTGAAAACATTTATTATGTTTCATCCTGATGTGAATAATGGACAAAAATACATTAGAGGGCTGAATCTGGCCATATATTATTATTATTATTATTATTATTATTATTATTATTGGGCGTCACGGTGGTGTAGTGGTTAGCGCTGTCGCCTCACAGCAAGAAGGTCCGGGTTCGAGCCCCGTGGCCGGCGAGGGCCTTTCTGTGCGGAGTTTGCATGTTCTCCCCGTGTCCGCGTGGGTTTCCTCCGGGTGCTCCGGTTTCCCCCACAGTCCAAAGACATGCAGGTTAGGTTAACTGGTGACTCTAAATTGAGCGTAGGTGTGAATGTGAGTGTGAATGGTTGTCTGTGTCTATGTGTCAGCCCTGTGATGACCTGGCGACTTGTCCAGGGTGTACCCCGCCTTTCGCCCGTAGTCAGCTGGGATAGGATCCAGCTTGCCTGCGACCCTGTAGAAGGATAAAGCAGCTACAGATAATGAGATGAGATGAGATTATTATTATTATTATTGTTGTTGTTGTTGTTGTTGTTGGAACCACTAATCTTAATAATATCTTTTGTCATATACAAGTAAATTCTAATATTTGCATTTGCCAAATTCCTTCAGAAAATATTTTAAATAAATGAGTTCAGTGTAAATCAGAAAATCTTTTCTTTAATAATAAAAATAATATAAAATTGTATCTGAGGTTTTGAGCTGAATGGATGTGTATCGGTGATGACAGAGTGAGGAGCTGACATGAAACTCATGTTACAGTCATAATGAAGGACATGCGATGAGACCACACACACACACACACACACACACACACACACGGTTTCTTCTATTTCTGCTTCATCTCAGCTGCTCTCACACATCCTGCTCTCTCTCTCTCTCTCTCTCTCTCTCTCTCTCTCTCACACACACACACACACACACACATGTTACCTTTATGAACTGAGCATCTCTTCACTTAATCCTGAGGGAATTTAAAATAAATAAATAAATATATATATATATATATATATATATATATATATATATATATATATATATATATTAATGTGTATATATATATATATATATATATATATATATATATATATATATATATATTAATGTATAAATCATACTAATCATACATTCTTTATCAGGATTTTTCTTTGTATACAAGTCTCCCACAAAATATTGATCATAAATTAAAATTTGTATACATACCAACAAAGTGCCAATAAATAAAAACACACACACAGTGCTCTCCACAATTGATGAAAAAGAAGTATTCCTTTTTTTAATTTCATGTAACGAAGTGAAGACAAAACACTTTTTAATGCACAGCTTAGTTTTCACGTTAATGGAGTAAATGCATGTTTTTTAGTCTTGGTGAATATTCCTTGCCCGATAAAAGTCTTTCTGAGGAAAGAAATTTTAATGTGTGTGTATGCTTCAGTATAATTCATTCATGTCTTCATTACACATGTTAAAGATTTAAAATGAATACATTGTCGCACATTTTGGTTAATTTGCACTTTTCTCTACAGAAAACCAGCTCACTGAGTAATGGATAAAGAGTCATTATGCTACGATAACAGCTCTTGCTAAATACATGGCGTTATCGTGAGATAAAGTTCAGCCTGTTTGTGAAGTATTAATCCCGAAGTATTGCCTTGGATTAAGACACGCCTCTTCTGATCTTTCCTGGAAGCTTGGACAGGGATGAGTTACTGAATATAATCATATTATCACATTTATATATTTAATATAGGAACGTCGTTCTACAGATTTTGAGCCAAAACATAAAACTCAGCTTAACATATTGCTTTGAGTGAGTTTTTCATCCCTGGGTTAGATTTTTTGTTTTACTCCCTGAGACTGAATTTTGTAGAACTGAGACAGTTTGTCTGAGTCAAGCTTAAAGGCGTTTACGCACCCAGGGTGGGTTTTGTGTTTGTGATTAATTTGCATGTCAATATATTTTTTCAAACTCTTGTTTTTGTCACGAGTACTTTCACAAAGAATGTGAATATTACACAGAGAAAAGCAACATAAAGGATATTAAAGAGGATATTACATGGTGGTGTGAAGGTATGAAGTTTATCTTTGAGTGGTGAATGTATATATCACAAGTAAGTGAAGTGAACAGGAGAAAATATTTTCAACATGAGAAGATGAACTTCATATCTTCACGCCAATGTGTAATGTTCTTTATATTATATGGACACAGCCACACAAAAAAAATATGCAAATTAATCAAAGGAAGTTTAATTTGGAACTGGTTCACCATTTTGACAACGCGCGTCTAGTCAGCGTGAAAACACTGGGCGTGACGTCATCGGAGTAAAATATCAGGAATTATTATCCATCCAGGACACTTTTTCGATGGAATAAAAACACGTGTTCTATTCGCTTCTAGCGGGTTTCATTCAATTGTTTTGATAGCATGCAATATTGTTAGCATATCGCTTATCCTAAGTGTATTACGTCACTCTACCCAATGGAGAATGAGCGTTGAATATGGTTTACGATATTGCACGGTTGTCAAGTCAACATGATGTCACACATCGGAGACGTAAAACTTCTGCACTAGTGAGCGACTGGGACAATTTGTAAACAAGTATGGCCACCAGGTTTGCTTTGTTAAATACAGAAGATTTTGAGAGAATTTTGAAAGAGAAAGATGCGTTGAATACCCGAAAGGAATGTATAATAATAATAATAATAATGATAATAATAATATTGTCTGGCTTTTTTTTGTGGCCTATCAGATATATTCCATTCTGCTACTTGTCTTCAACTCGTTCAGTATCATGCTGGCTGATATCCATTATCTGTAGCCACTTTATCCTGTTCTACAGGGTCGCAGGCGAGCTGGAGCCTATCCCAGCTGACTACGGGCGAAAGGCGGGGTTCACCCTGGACAAGTCGCCAGGTCATCACAGGGCTGACACATAGACACAGACAACCATTCACACTCACATTCACACCTACGCTCAATTTAGAGTCACCAGTTAACCTAACCTGCATGTCTTTGGACTGTGGGGGAAACCGGAGCACCCGGAGGAAACCCACACGGACACGGGGAGAACATGCAAACTCCACACAGAAAGGCCCTCGCCGGCCACGGGGCTCGAACCCGGACCTTCTTGTTGTGAGGTGACAGCGCTAACCACTACACCACCGTGCCTAGAGTTTTATTCCTATTTTTAATCAACAGCATGATATTTCAGTCTGAGAGCAGGATTTATTTATTTCACATTCAGATTTTGTAATGTTTCTCTCTCTCTCTAATAACCCCTTCGCACACTCAGACTGTTTTGTGCGCTTGTGAATCTTCTGCTCACAGATTTCTGTGTTCTCTCTCTATCTCTTGTTTCCTTGTTGGACTTAAAAGACAGGAATAAAACTATATTATCCCACACATGAACACAACACCGTAAACACTGCTTTCTTTCTTGTTGTCCAACATCCTGTTTCTCAGCTTCAACCTCTTTCATGAGATGATGATGAAACTTTCCCTGTTCTCGTTTGTACACAAAACTTTCTCTTTTCTGAGAGCATGTCTGTAATTATCATCTTCATCACTGCTAGACGACTCCATCACTCAGGTCGTACCAAAGACCATCATGAAAATGGAACCTACTGCCATCTACCATGTGAGACGCCGCAATACAGATGTCAGTCAGGAGTCAAACTCTTGCGGTTACCAGAGGACCCGCCCCCCACTGTAACGCTAGCGATGTAATAGGTGAGAGGCTGAGCGATGTAGAATCAGAGATTGGTGCCGCCCAACGCGCCTTCACCTGGTTAGTACTGGGATGGGAGACTTCCTGGGAAGACCAGGTCCTGTCACGGGAAGAACTACAGATAAACCAGCGTAAAACGAGCATGAAATAGACCACGGCATTAAAAAATTCGCATCAGGCTCGTTTGCTGTGCGGAAATTTCACACACAAATTTTTCGTATTTTTGCATCACAATTTCGTGCCGTATCCGGAGTGTAAAGGCTCTCAGTCTGTATTTACAAGGTCTGAACACCAATGTGCAAAATTTGACTCTGAAAACGACCCAAAGCCATGGCGCTTCAAACACCCAAGCCGATCAGAATAACACTGTGGGCGGAGTTTTTGCCTGTTATTGTGCCAGTAAAGACTAGTGATGGTGACTTTAACTGTTTTAATGTACGTTTTCTCAGTAGTCAGTGAGGAGGAGAAGCGAGAGAGAAATGCAGATTACAGATTAGCGCCTGGTGGAGAACACGTTCTACACCGCGCTACATGGACTAGCTGCTGTCACTGTGTGATTTATTATTTGTGTGTGTGTCTCAGTTCCTCAGGTTCTGAAGACGTGCGCAGAGTTTATTGAGAAGCACGGCATTGTTGACGGAATCTACAGACTCTCAGGAATCACCTCCAACATCCAGCGCCTCAGGTCAGAGGTCACATTTCAGGCAACAAATCACTGAATCATTAAACTCGTGCTGATATTAATGCTTCATGTTGCGATAATTTTGCCAAAATTTATCATGTTTATGAGGTTAGGTTAGCGTTTTTCTTTTGTTCTTTAAGTTAGCTTTCGCTCACTGGGTTAGTGATTGTTTGCTAGTTAGCGTTCATTCACAAGGCGATATTTTGCTCTTTAAGTTAGCTCTCAATCACCGGGTTAGCTATTGTTTGTTAGTTAGCTTTCACTCACCGGGTTAGCATTTGTTTGCTACTTTGCGATGATTAGCTCCACCCACTTTGCATAAAAAAGGTGGGCAATTACAGGGATGTTCATGTTGAAAAGTCATCAATTATTCTGACTTAATGCACGTTAACTTTAACTCATCGGGTTAAGTTTTGATCTTTAAATTAGCTTTCACTCACTTGGTTAATTTTTGTTTGCTTGTTGTGGTTCACTCGCGAGAACAGCTTTTGTTTGCTAGTTGCTCGTTAGCGCTTTTTAAACTAGTGTTTGTGTACTGGGTTATCTGTTGTTTGCCAAGATTACGTCAGAGAAAAGCAAAGCTTTGAACAAAAAATAGTTGGAGGGTTGAACATCAGTAGAGTGATTGGTCAACATGAATTAGCTCCTCCCACTTTACATCAAAAAGGAGGGAAACTGTGATGATGTTCATATAAACGTGGAAAAGGCATTAAATCAGATTTAACAGATGAACAGGTTAGTTCCTGGAACATTTCCTTTCACTCGCTGTGTTAGTTTTTGTTTTCTCGTTCCCTCAGATGTTTGTCATTTTGCTGTAATAGTAAAAATTGATCGGTACCTGAAAAGGTGTTTCACGGAAAAGATGTTGTGTTAAACTGGACTGAATGAACGTGTGTGTAGGCAGGAGTTCAGCTCGGAGCAGTGTCCTGACCTCACTAAGGAAGTGTATCTACAGGACATCCACTGCGTCGGCTCGCTGTGTAAGCTCTATTTCAGGGAACTGCCCAACCCGCTGCTCACCTACGAACTCTACCAGAAATTCACGGTGAGTCACGACACCACGGTGCTTCACACCACACCGGAATTACGCTAATTACAGCTTTCTCTCTTTGCTTAACTCATAATTATTGCGTGGGATTTTTTTCCCCTGAAAGTGTGTGATGTTTTAAACAAACACAAACAAAACAGCTGATAAAATCAGATAAAGTGTGTGAGGAGTGCAGTGTCATTTAAAAAAGTAACTCAAAAAATGTCATAATAAACTGTATAGCATAAAGAGCGTAATTTAGATTTTAGATGCCACAATACACTATACACTCAAGCTAAATCTTATAAAGCCTTTTATAGCGTCCAAAGTATTTGCATTATTATTATGAAAAGACAGTAGAGTGTGTGAGGTGTTGATTAAGAGCGGACCACAGACAGAACAAACATGCTAATCCTGTTGCTAGCAACCAGTGTTCGGTCAGAACACATTTCACTTTCACAGCCGTTAATATGAATCACGTCTTACACACTTGTCTAGTTTTCATTATTAGCTAATGCTAAGGATTATTTAACAATTATTTGCCGAAGGTGAAGTGAATATCAGTGAATAATAACTGAGATGAAGTCGATATTCACTGAGCCTGAGGTGGATAATTGTTTTAGTATAAATACACAGGTGATCTTTTTTTTTTTTAAATCGTATAAAAAATTATTTCAAACTTCAAAATCTTCACGTAAATGTAATAACTTTGCAGCGCAGACTTGTGTCACTTATCTACACCGACTCACATAAAATACTTTGTTTTGAAATTGATAAAATAAATCACAACCCCACCTTATCTTTGAATAGTTTTAGACCAAACTTTGGAGCGTCTTTAGTGTTTTTAGGAACAGCACTTTCTTTCATCATTTGTAATTCTTTCTCACTTACGGTGACAAAGCAATTGGACGCCATTTTGTCAAGTCGCTTGAGGTGATTATTGAAAAATAGTCTGAATCTCTTGACCAATCAGTGCACGCAATTTCCTATAATCACCTCCATATTTATACTAAATATCATTAATATGTACTTTGCCAATACCTGTGTTTCTCTGGACTGAGCTACACCATGTTTGACAGCTAATATTTTCAATCTTGCTTTTATTTATTACTCTATATCTATTTTATAACTAATTACTCTATATCTATTTTATAACTAATGCTTGTATAATGATTTACTCTGTATTTACAAAACCTTTTGCTAGTGCTTGTGTATCTGTTCACCTTTTGCTAAGACTGTTTTTCTAATGCATTTAATTAATAATATTTCTATTTTTTAAATTTTTTTAAATTTACTTTATTAATGCTATTACCTGTATATACCCACTTATACCTGTGAGCCATTAGGTGCTCTTAATAAATAATTAACATTACATTTTTAGATAAAATTTTATTAATGATTTTTAATAGTATATTTTTATTATTTAAATTTTAATTATGAATTAATATTGACATTTAATGTTCAGTATTTTTTAATTAAAACAAAATTCAGAAATTTACTCATGTTTTATATTTTTTATTATTTCTCTTTTCTGATCTTTTAATAATTTTGTTAATTATTATATATTTATAGAGATTTTGTACAGTTAAAGCCTGTATGTACAGTATATTAAGCTGTAAAAAATGTTTGGCTAATGCTGATATAGCTTATATCTTTTAAATTATGTAGGATATGCTAATTTTATGTAAATTAAGTAACAGTGTGAAATGAACACGTGTGCATCATGTCATGTGTTTTTTTTGTGTCAAATTATTATTATTATTATTATTATTATTATTATTATTATTACAACACAAAGGCTGCACACTAAAACAAAACAAAAATACAGTAGTGCATAGACAGCGAATAAAAGATGTGTCATTAACAAAGGGAAGAGGTAGATTTTTAAAGTGCAAGTAAAGTGCCGAGGGTGGGCAAAATACAGAAAAACCTATGAATGAGTAGGGGTGTACAAACTTTTGACTGGTGTGGTATATACTACAAATCACTGATCCGTGTTTTTTGTTTTTTTCTGCGTGCAGGACGCCGTGTCGGTTAAACAGGAAGATGAGCAGCTCAGAAACGTTCAGCGCGTCATTGAAGAGCTTCCCATCGCCCACTTCAGGTAAAACACGTCTGTAACACATCTGTTCCTGTTCACTTACACAACAGAGCGCTGATTTAACACCTGCAGCATTCGTTTCTGCACATTAGACATTAATCATTAACTTTTACGAGTGTTAGTGTGTAAGTGACTTCTCTGATATTTCCTTCTCTCTCTCTCTCTCTCTCTCTCTCTCTCTCTCTCTCTCTCTCTCTCTCTCTGTGCTGTTAGAACTCTGGAGTTCTTGGCGAAGCACCTGGCTCACCTGGCCACCCTCAGCCACCAGACCAACATGCACACACGCAACCTGGCCCTGGTGTGGGCTCCGAACCTGCTCCGGTCAGAAAAGAAAAAAAGAAATCATTGCTTTTATTTTATTTTATTTTGTTCCTTATTTTAATAATAATAATAAGGGCGGCACGGTGGTGTAGTGGTTAGCGCTGTCGCCTCACAACAAGAAGGTCCTGGGTTCGAGCCCCGTGGCCGGCGAGGGCCTTTCTGTGCAGAGTTTGCATGTTCTCCCCGTGTCCGCGTGGGTTTCCTCCGGGTGCTCCGGTTTCCCCCACAGTCCAAAGACATGCAGGTTAGGTTAACTGGTGACTCTAAATTGACCGTAGGTGTGAATGTGAGTGTGAATGGTTGTCTGTGTCTATGTGTCAGCCCTGTGATGACCTGGTGACTTGTCCAGGGTGAACCCCGCCTTTCGCCCGTAGTCAGCTGGGATAGGATCCAGCTCGCCTGCGACCCTGTAGAAGGATAAAGCGGCTACAGATAATGAGATGAGATGAGATAATAATAATAATAATAATTATTATTATTATTATTATTATTATTATTATTAATAATAATAATACAACATTGAACAGACCACACATTCTGAAATAATGCATTTAAAAATATTACTGAATAATTATTTTTTAAATCATATATATATATATATATATATATATATATATATATATATATATATATATTTGAAATATTTAAGATTTAAATTTGATTCATTAAAATGCAAATATAACAAGTAACTTAAATTGTAAATGTAATTTGTAAATTATATATACCTTCCCTTTTGTTTTATATTCTTTATTATTTTATATATTATTATTTCTTATTTCTATATTTCTTCTGTTATATTATAATAATCACATATTGTGAGATGTTATAACGTGTGTATAACATGTAACAGGAGTAATCATGTGGCCGCTGTTGCTCGGTGATGTGTGATGTGTGCAGCTCGAAGGAGATCGAGGTGTCGGCGTGTAACGGGGACGAGGCGTTTCTGGAGGTTCGGGTTCAGCAGTCGGTGGTGGAGTTCATCCTGAATCACACGGAGCAGATCTTTAACCCCGGAGCCGATCCTCCAAGACCACTGAAAGAAGGTTTGTTTAAATGTTTTTATCACTCGATTTTAACACGACTCCATCTTTTACATTTAGATTTACATTTATTCACCTGGCAGAGGGTTTTTTTGTTTTGTTTTGTTTTAATGTGAAGGTAAAACCCATCAGATTAATAAATACCGAGTCAGGATTCAAGGCTTTGGGATGTAAACTCACAACCTACTGGCCAATAACTCACAGCCTCGGAGTCTCACTCGCTGAGCCGCAGCTGCCTCTGTGATAATGATGATCAAAAAAGAAAGAAGCTCCTTAAGGGAGGAGATCTAAAACAATGAAATTAGACTCTGAGCCAAAAATGCAGCACAAAAACACTGGGCCGAGATCCAACAGCAGCACACACAGAGAGCGACCAAGTCCGAGGGAATGTGAACTCATGACGGTGTGGAGATTTAAATCAACATGAACTCAGATCATGCCTAATCATATACAGTGCCCTCCACAATTATTGGCACCCCATGTAAAGATTAGAAAAAGGGCTAGAAAAAAAAATCCACCTTTCAGTGAAGTCGCTTCATCTCACACTGAAAAAATGAGAAAAATCCAACCTTTAATTGAAATACATTTATTCAGAGAAAAACAAATCCCTTATCAAGAAATATATTTTCAACAAAAACACATGCCAATATTATTGGCACCCCTGGAAATGATAGGGAACACAGTGTACCTGAAGCATGTTTTCCATTTAAATTGTACAGTGTGTTTGAGTTGACTGGCGTGTGTAGGAACTTTCACGCTGCAATCCATGACTTCCTGATTAACTGGGGAACAAATATGAGGTGACACAGAGGCCACATTCCCTCAACATCAACATGAGAAAGATAAGGGACACACAAACCCAATGAGGGAGAAGTGTGTTTGGTTTCATAAGTCAGGGAATGGGGATAAAAAACAGCTCCTCATCTGAAAATGTCAATTTCTTCTGTTAAGACAAAAATAAAAAAGTGGACACCAACTGGAACTGTTCCACACTCATCTGGAAGAGGAGGCGAGTTTATTTTGCCCCCATGTACAGTGAGGAGGGTAAGAGAAGCAAAAAAAAATCCCCAAGGATCACTGTTGGTGAATTACAAGAAAAAGTAAAATCTTGGGGTTTCCAAGTCTCCAAAACCACCATCAGACTCCACCTCCATGCCAGCAGATTATTTGGAAGGTTCCAGAAAAAAAGTATTTTCTGTCAGTTAACACCTGAAGTTTGTGAAACACTACGACAACTTTGACTGGAACCGTGTTCTCTGGGCTGATGGAACAAAAATGGAGCTTTTTTTATTTTCAATAAACACTCGCGGTGGGTTTGGAGTAAAAAGAAGGATGGCTATAATGAAAAGAACCCGATCCCAAATGTAAAATATGGTGGAGGTTCTGTGATGTTTTGGGGCTGTTTTTCCTCCAAAGGCCTTGAAACCTTGTTTGGGTCCGTGGCATCATGAACTCAATGAAACACCAGGACATTTTAAATCAGAATCTGGCTCCTCTGTCAGGAAACTAAAACTGGGTCGTCATTGGATCTTCCAGCAGGACAATGATCCGAAGCATCTGTCCAAATCAACACTAAAATGGTTCTCTGAGAATCACATAATCGAGCTTCTGCCCTGAACATCTCAGTTCCCTGAGCTGAACCCCAGTGAAAACCTGTGGGCGGCGCTGAAGAGGAGAGAGCATAAGAGAGGGTCGAGGACCCTGGATGACCTGGAGAGATTGTGGAAAGAGGAATGGGCTCAATGCCCCACTCTGGATCTCCAACCTTATGAAATGTTATAGGAGAGACTCAGTGCTGTTTTACTGGTAAAGGGGATTGGACAGAGTATTAAATGCAGGGGTGCCAATAATAGTGGCACATGTGTTTTTGTTGAAAATATATTTCTTGATGAGGGATTTGTTTTTATCTGAATAAACGTATTTCAATTAAAGTTTGGATTTTTCTCATCATTTTTTCAGTGTGAGATGAAGCGACTTCATCAAAAGGTGGATTTTTTTCTAACCCTTTTTACCAATCTTTACAAGGGGTGTCAATACTTGTGGAGGGTGCTGTTCCCAATATATACTACAGAAGACATTTAGTGGAGAGAAGGAAAGTCATGGAAAGCCTTAACTTCTGTCCTTATGTGTGTCTTGTCGCAGCACCCGTATTCCATTTTTAATTTACTGGAATATATATTCTGTCAATAAATTGTAAGAAAAATTTTAACTTTTTTTAATCAAAACCCACAGATGATACAAATCGGTTCCTTTATTCACTCATTCCTGATGTTTATTTAAAACGTCAGTTTGCGCTCAACTGATGTGTAAAATAAACTTCAGGAGTGAGTAAGTAAAGTAAATATGTAGATAAAAAAGATAAAAAAGACAATATAGTGTGAATAATCATCACAGAAGAATCTGCACACACTCTTGTTTATTTATTTGTTTGTTTGTTTATTTAAACATAATTTTTCAGCTGTTTTTCTTATTCAGTGTGAAAAAAAAGGAACCTTTTATATTTACTGTGATTTCACCATCGTAATAATTTCCATCATTATGCCACTTTACCAGATTCCACCAGAACATCTTTAATTGAAAACAGTTCTGTAAGATCTTGAAAGTTGCTGTGTTGTGAGTTATTGATTTGTTTAATAAAGTTGGCCGAGTGGGATTCATGACTCACGGTGATTATTACTGTTTAAACCAAATAACTAAAGCATGAGTTATTTTATTACTGCAGTGTTGATACACATTTTCATATCGTTCTCATTGCTTTGTTAAATATTTTGTCCCATATGCTGGAACTCGGTTCCCTCCTGTGCAGTGTTCCACTCTACACTCCTGTTATCATTATCATTATATATTAATGTTATTTTTATTACGCTACTCCAAACGATGTGTTTCAGAATGTTTACTGAGTAGAAATTACATTCGATGTATTGTAATATACACAACAATATATCACTCTGACATGTGTTTGTGTGTGTGTGCGTGCGCGTGCACAGGTGCAGCGGTAATGTGTGTGGAGAAGTACGCGACACTGCCGGCAGTGAGTCAGTGTCCACCGATGAAGCTGATGAGTCTGGAGGAAGCTCAGGCTCGCTCGCTCGCTCCCAATCACCCGGCGAGAATCGAGCGACTCCGAGAGAACAGCCTTCCCGACACCAGCACCGCCGCCATGTACCACACCGTTATAGAGCTTAGTGAGAGCAAGTACGCCCACACACACACACACACACACACACACACACACACACACACACACACACACACACACACACACACACAATTTTTATATAAGGACCACATTTCATTATCCTGGTTAAGTTGAGTGTGGCTCTGGAGTCGATCCCAGGAACACTGGCAGGAAGCAGGAGTTCACCCTGAACGGCAGTTTGTTTTCATCATTATGGAACTGAAGGATGAAGGTGAAGAGATTTTTCATGTAAAACACAATGGGGGATGCAAACTTTTGCACAGAGGACAGTTTCAAGGACATGTAGAATGGCATACAAAAACAAACACAAAAGACAAATAAGATAAAATATTAAGAGACCAATATGTCCCCACTTTATAGAGATCTTTCAAATGTCCCCGTGTTTCTTTTAAGAGACCTTTCAAATGTCCCCACTTTTCTTTACGGAGACCTTTCAAATATCTCCACTCTTTATAGAGACCTTTCAAATGTCCCTACATTTCTTTTAAAAGACCTTTCAAATGTCCCTACTTTTTATAGAGACCTTTCAAATGTCCCCACTTTTCTTTTTGAGACCTTTCAAATGTCCCCACTTTTCTTTTTGAGACCTTTCAAATGTCCCCACTTTTCTTTTTGAGACCTTTCAAATGTCCCCACTTTTCTATTTTGGGCCTCAGTGGTGGATAACAGTCTGTATGAGCACCATGTTCATCAGAGAGTTTACTGAAAGCAGATATGCTACATCTATAACATGTCAAAACATTTACTGTACAGCCACACACACACACACACACACACACACACACACACGTCACGCAACATAGACACACTCATTATATATGCAAAGCTGCAGGTTTATCAGGTCTACTTGCCACATTGTTCACTATGTAGGTGTGAAATTACTGACTGTGGTCCATTTGTTGCTCGGTACAAAGTATTGGCCCCCTCTTTACCCTGGACAGTTAATGGAAAGGTAACACCATCCAAACCGTAGTTATTTAGTCGCACACTAAGTCTATTTATATCACAATCTTCTTCCATTTTGAGAACAAAATCTCGCAGTGCTTAATATGTAAACGATCAAAAGGCACAATGCAGTTTACTGAAACAACTTACAAATAATGAAACAGTGAAAAATTATATATCAAGGAAAATTAAAAAAAAAAAACCTGAGAGCTGTAACTGGCTCAGGCTCAACAAGGTTTTGATCTGAATTTAAGAGAATGTTTGAGCTGTAGAGCCTTCGCAATGTTTTTAATCTCAGCTCATGTGCATTTGATCTGATATATTTGATTCTTTGATGATGTGAATTAAATTCTGTGAAAGTGATGAATGCCAGTATTCCCCAAGAGAGCGTTAGTTAAAGCCAGTTCTTAACATTTCTGTTCTACTTTAACCGTTTTCCACTCTTCCACTTGGTTTCTTCCTCAGTTTATCATGACAGAAGAAAGAATAATGTCTGCCTTTAAGGTCTCTTTCCTAATGTGTGGAGAAACGGCTTGGACCAGCGATAGATTAACAATTCACTTTTTCACACTCCAGCACAGCTCAGTGTTTCCGTCTGCCCACCAGAACAGAACAGAAGAGAAGTCTCTGAATGTTTGACTTGTGAGCCTGATGCCTGGTTGTCTTTCGGAGGTGTAATGATGTGTTCGTCTCTACAACAGGAGGAAATTCTCTGGAAAGTCGAAAAAGTGGAAATCCATCTTCAGTCTGGGTCGATCCGTTGCTGACGGCAAAGGGAAACTGAGTCGCAATGGGAGTGTGTTCATGAGAGCGCAGAACATCTCAGGTACGGTGTGAGTGTTGTCTGAAAGTGGCAGGAATTTTAAGGAAAAAAGACTAACAGAAAAATGACGTGTCGTCTCAGAGAGTTTCCTCTCCGCTGTCAGCTCAGGGTTGTTCCCTTCAGGGATCTAAATATACACTCGGATTTCTGTAAAGCTGCTGCCTGTTGTTAAAAGCACTTGACAAATAAAATTAAATTGAAATGAAAATGAAAAGAAGAAGAAAACAGAGGCAACTGATTGATTAGTTTAGCTTCCACATGGACAGAGGGAAATGAAGGTGATGGAGAATAAAACGCTCGTCTTCATCACTCCATAGGCTCCAGTGTTTATACTGCTGAGAGATATCTAAAGATAAAGCGTAGCCCATAACGGAGGAGCAGGTTATTGAATTTCACTCCACTCTGATATTTGATTAATACCCAAAGATAAAGTGTTCAAGTTCAATACCCAAGTGGTGTCAGGTGAATTACTGAGGAAATGTGATCGGCTACAACTAAAGGCATGAGTGTAATGTAAAGGTAATGCAATCTTTTATATTACTTAAAACCCTAAACGCATCGGATCATTGGACTTCTTCTAATCTAATCTAACGGCTTTAATTAATTTCATTCCACTTGTGTGTCGAAGAATCTCAGAGCCTACTGTACAAAAGGAAAGAGAAATGGACTCAAGTGCAGGTTAAAATAAAAAAGGTACTAATTCATTCAACTAGAATGTTAGTATGTGTATATGCAGGTGATTTGTATTGAGATTAAATAAAATCTCACATCCTTTCTGTCAGGACTTAAGCATATATTTGGACAGAGTGCAGGGTTTTTTTTACCTTTTAAGAAACAAATTTTCAGCCAGGTGTCTAATAATCTCTTCTAATAGAACCATCAACATTTAAGACTCATCCCAGTTAGCTGGTAGGAATATTTCTGAAAAACAAAACATACACTTAGAGTTACATTACATTAATGGCATTTAGCAGATGCTCTTATCCCCAGAGCAGCAGTAGGGGGTTAGGTGCCTTGCTCAAGGGCACTTCAGCTATTGCTGCTGGTTCAGGGAATCAAACCAGCAACCTTTTGGTCCTAAAGCTGCTTCTCTAACCATTAGGCCATGGCTTCCCCTGGTATGTGGTTTATGATTGTAATAAGAAAACCCCAGTGCAGGAGAACGAGTCCATTACTACTGGACACTGGACACTTGATCATGTTTATAATGTTTAAGGTGCAGAGATTTGTTCTTTCATGTAAATGAGAGAATTTCTGTAAAAAAAAAGGAAAGAAGTAAAAGGCCCACTTTTGAATGTTCAGATGTTTCAAATTACATGTATCTGATGTTTTACAGAAAACACAAAATCCTTTATCCCCTGCTTCCTTTTCCTTTCGGCTCCATATCAGAGAGCTTCAGGAGAGAATTTGACTTTCATTACTCAATGTTAATGGTGTCTAAAAAATCTAATAAGATGTGCGGTCACACATCATTATCGAATTCATAATGTGTAATTTCACACGGCGTTAAACAGATGTGCTTTTGAAACATAAAACGGAGATGTTTCTTTTTTACTTCCTTCCACAGAGAAGACTGGGATCCGGCCGTCCAAGAGCATGGACTCCCTCTGCTCTCTGCCAACAGGTGGCGCTACAACACAACACCATGAGCATGGAATAACCCCCCCCCATTGTGTATAGGTTTAAATCCTGGATTCTGTACAAGTGGGGGGGAAAAACATTAAATGCAGAGTGTACTGTTAGTGTTTGTACGTGTGAAGTGGTACAGAAACAATCAACAGAGCATCAGGTGTCCTGTGAAAAGCTTCATTTACACACATCACACCTGTGCTCGAATCACTAGTTTCTAGTATTCTGAAGTGAAACAGTGCCATGTTTGGAACTGTATCGTACCAAGATTTTTGGCTGTACACACTTCAGGTCTAATCAGGATGTTATTCACTCATCCCATTTATTTAATGCTACAATTTAAAAAAACCCCACAACAACAACATTTTACATCCTTAAAATCTGTATGATATCAGATATATAATTGTAAAATTGTAACCCGGTTATTCTAATCCCTCTCAGATGATGATAAAACCGTCTCAGGAAGAGGAAAAAACGGATTATTCGCTCCTGTGGTGAAATCCCGAACCCTAGGTTCGGATATCAACTACGATCCGAATGAACACGATCCGAACTGGGACTATGACTTGCGAAAAGCCAGAGGTGAACCCGGGAACAGCCCGAGCGTGAAAACAGGCCGAGGGGCTCAAAACGCCTCATCGTCGTCATCTTCTCCATCTTCTTCGTCTTCCACGTCATCTCCGTTACAGCGTGCTCTTCCTGAACAGCTGAAGGTGTTCAAAGGGGACGAGTTGTCCACGTGCCGGCCCACATCCCCGAAAAACCGCCGGATGTTGTATTCTGGTTCCACGCACAACGGCTCATCGAGGCCGTCTTTTCCAGGCAGCTTGTTCCCCTTGGAGTCATCGCCGAGGCACCAACGTAAAGCGCTGAACATCTCGGAGCCATTCGCGGTGTCTGTGCCGCTGCGCGTGTCCGCTGTCATCAGCTCCAACAGCACCCCCTGCAGGGTAGCAGGGAAAGAGCGGGAACGCAGTTTGGGAAGCTTGGGAAGTGTTAGCTTTAGAGAGCCACACCCCAGCAACAGTGGGAGCTTTGATTTTCGAGACAGGGAGAGATTATTTGGGGGCAGAGAGAACCCGCTCGGCAACAGCAGCGGATACGGTATCTATAGCAACAGCAGCTCCGTCCCCACAGAGGAGAGTCAAATGAATGAGAGGAGCACCGGGGTGGTCCCCTCCGAAACAGCAGCACGGAGTAAGATAAGATTGTGTGTGTGTGTGTGTGTGTGTGTGTGTGTGTGTGTGTGTGTGTGTGTGCGTGTCTGTGCATGCAAATGTGCACATGAATGTGTCTCAAATAATCCTCGATTTACAGATAATGTATTAAATGCAATGAGCTGCTTTTAAATGTGAATTAAACATTAGTTGGGAGCATTAGTAGCCAAAAGTGAGTGTTCCAGAAAGAACAAATCATTACGACCTGGAAAGAATGTGCATTTATAAAGTATAAAGAATGTAAATCTCTTCCTAATGGACGCGTTCGTCTCTGTTCACTCTCTCAGGCAGTGGTGTGGAGGTAAAGCCTCGTGTAGAAATGTCAGAGAACTTAATGCCATCTGAGTCTAAAGCAAGAGAAAACCACAAAGAAACGCTTCAGTCCTCGGGGAAAGAACTGGACGCCTCATCAATGCAGCTCACTGAGCCAAAAAAACTGGACCAACTGGTAAGTGTGATAATATCATTATTTCTATTCAGGAATCCACTGGTCCTGAGGTCCTTATCTGCCCAGCTCAAGTCGGGGTGAAATCGATCCTGTGCAGTTTATGAGAATATTTTCTAATATTCCCTTGTCGTAATTTACACATTAATTCCTTGACCTTTTTAAGAATAAGTGTTACAATCACTGTGTGTTTTAATTAGGTTTTTGTGATACTTGATTTTTTTCCCCTATCTTCATTACCATAAATATCAGGGAGGGATTAGTCAATCCTGGACCCCTGGGCAGGAATTTTCACTGAGCTCCCCTCCACTTCTCTCCCCTCCCCTCCCCTCCCCTCTTCTCTCTTCTCCTCTCCTCCCCTCTCCTCCCCTCCCCTCCTGTCTCCTCTCCTCTCCTCTCCTCTCCTCCCTTCCCCTCTCCTCTTCTCTCCTCCCCTCCCCTCTGCTCCCCTCCCCTCCCCTCTGCTCCCCTCCCATCTCCTCCCCTCTGCTCCCCTCTCCTCTCCTCCCCTCCCCATCGCCTCTCCTCCCCTCCCCATCTCCTCTCCTCCCCTCTCTTCTCCTCTCCTCCCATCCCCTCCCCCTCCTCCATTCCTCCCCTCCCCTCTTCTCCCCTCTCCTCTCCTCTCCTCTCCTCTCCATCACGCTATTCATGAACCCAACACATGCAAATGACTACATCACACATCCATTATGAGCGTTTATTTTTTTACTTTTCACCACACCGACTCATCCACCAACTCATCAGAATGCAGCTCCGGCTGAACGGCCAGCACTGACCGCATGACAAGTCTTCTTTTACAGCCTGCCTCTTTTAATTCGCAGTTTGTTTTTAATCTGACTTGTTTAAAAAATTAACTGTTTTGTCTTCTCTTTCTTTCTTTCTTTCTTTCTTTCTTTCTTTCTTTCTTTCTTTCTTCAGTTTTTTTTCATTGACACACTTAGTAAGGGTTCAAGGTTATCCATGTTTTCTATCCTCTTATCTCCTGGTAAAAGAAAAAAGAAAGAAAACAGTGAAGAGCTAACTGAATGCTCACACACTGATAAATTTCCAACTTCATTTCCCAAAATTTTTTAATTCATTTTATTAGTATGAGGGTAAATTTTTTTATTTTATTTTTTATTTATTTTTAATTTTTTTAGAATTAGGTTCATGTTCAATTATTCACCCTTGGAACAGTAATCCATCCCTGAATTCCTGATTTTATATTATCTAAAACAATTAATGAATGAATTATAGATATATTGGGTATTAATCATTGCACTTTTTATTGTCTCGTACAGGACGTTGAGTCGATCAGTCCAGAGCTGTGGTCCGATCATGAGCTCAGGATCACTGAGCCTGAAACACCATTTTCAAAAGACCAACTGAAAACCAGTGGCTCTTTGAGCAAAATAACTGGACATGTTGCTCTGAATCTTACTGCTCAAGCTAAAAGAAGAAGCAGTTTACCGACACACCCAGTGTCTTCTAAGGAACACTTTAAAGACATCATAAAAGGTCTCATGGTGGACCATTCAGGTGCTACACTTTTTAACATGGCGTCGAAGCTTTCGCCGGAAACGCCAACCAAACACGATGCTGACTGGAATTACCTAGACACTGATCAAATGGATCACAAGAGCTTGGATTCGTTTGAGTCGCTGGACATGATGGCAAACAAGATGCAGCTTTCACCGTTCCTTCAGCTGAAGGAGACAGATATTCTCCAAGATGCTGATCCCTGGCCTTCAGTTTCTTCACCTGAAGATCCTTCAGCCAAGGAAAAGAATGACGCCATTGCTTATGGTTCTTGTCTTGATAACAAACCATGTGGTAAAGTTCATGATTTATCTCCAGACAAGAATGTAGTAGACTTGCCAAAGAAGCACAATGACAATAAAAATGACAAGAAGACAACTAACAGTATTAGTGTTAATTTAACAACCAAAGTAAATGGTAACATTACAAGGCTTTCGAAATGCTTTGATGAAAGACGCCTCACTATAGAAATTCAAAGTCAAGATGATGACGATATTTGGGGGAGTCATTTGGCAGGACTGGATCAGGTGGAGCCCTGGGAAGACTTGGGCACCGCCCAACAGTGGGTCACAAGCCCGCTTCACTCAACAAAACTGGAAGATCTTTTCCCTCTGTTCAAAACACCAGAACCAGCTTCAGGATCTGAAATCAAAACTGAGTCGAATGACAGTCACCTGCAAAAAGACAAGAAGATTATAGATGAAGAACCTACATCAGGGAAAGTACCAGAAAATACAGCCATAACCCCTGAACCTGATCTTGATCTCTCTTCCAAAGTCAAAAAGGCAGATGAATCGGGTCATGAAAATATAACTGAGCTCTTACTTGGTGATAACTTTGAAGACCCTAGAGACAAAGCGGAGATGAAACAGGACCTTCCACAGCCTGCACAAACCAAGACTTCCATCCACCAGGAGGAGACTACCAGAATCCCAAAGAGAACCAGTGGTGCTATAAAACCAAAGACTTCAGTCTTTTCTCAAAAATTTCACCGGCAAGTGTCTCACGAGCCCTGCATCGCAGAGAGGAACGAAGAAAATATTGCTCCAAAACACAGACCATACTCCCTTAACCTGGATTTGGGAAACCGGTGCATCAGGGACATCTCGAATCAGCAGAACCTTGATCTTGTAGACCATTCCTTGTTACAAAGGGGGGCTATAACCCCTTCTGGAACAAAGCATGATGGGTTGTCTCTGGAACTGGAGATGTTCCTAAGGGACCGACAAGCACCCATGCGACGCAACTCTGCGCCAGTTAGTGTGTCTTCAGTGCGCACTGCATTCATGATCAAAACGTGTCAAGCCAAAGCAGTCCCTGTTATACCTCCAAAAGTCCAGTATAGCCACATACCACATCCAGTTCATCCAGAGAAGGGCGGCCACGCCCATGAGCAGGACAAAAGGGAAAGTGGACCTCAGAAGATCAAAGTCGAGAAAGCAGATTCTTTACCTCCTCTCCAAGCAGTAAAAGATTCCAAAGAGGAAAGGGAAAATTGCAAACCAGTCACAAGGATCCAAAGACAGGCGTCCATGGAAAAACCACCAGAGATGATCAAGGCAGCACCTGCCCCTGAGTTTCCTGTACTGAGGAGAAAGCGATCTGCCAATGGTGACTCCTTTATGGATTGCCCCAGGCCAGAAAGATCCACCTTACTTCAAAGGTCTTCCTTCCGGAATCGTCCAAGGCCTCAAAGCCTGATTCTCTTCAGTCCTCCATTTCCTATCATGGATTATCATCCAACAGGGGATGATGGAAAACTTGTCCTGTCCCCCCTTAAGAGTCCTGCTGAAACATCTCCTCTTGATGTCCTCGCTAAGGAGCTCACAGAGAACCTTAAAACCCCTGACGGGGTCACCCTACGAAGCAAGATGACTTTGCCGAAGAGCGGACAGAGATTGGAAACCTCGACAAGCTGCTTTTACCAACCCCAGAGAAGGTCTATGGTTTTCGACAACAGGAGCAGTCGGCAGATCGAGTGAGCCAGCTGTCTGTTAGACTCGTAAATGTTCACGTCAGAGCTCGAGAACAGTTGCTGAATGTAATACGTTTCTGTTTATTTTCTGCACCATATTCTTCTTGCTGACCAAACATTCTCAACTAACTAAGGTGCCATTTAATTCTACAGGCGATAAATGTAAAAAACTGTTTTTCTTGTAAAATGCTGCTGCTAAGGAACTTTATCATATCAAGGAGCCCTTGAAAATAAATGAGAAGCATTTTTTTAAGTGACATAACATTAAAAACCTGTTTAGGGCTAACTGCTGTACATTTCTGGCTCACGTGGGCTTGAAATAGTGAAGATGGTCAAGATGAAGTTCCACTGAATTATAAAGAAGTGTTACATGGTTCAAGTAATCAAATAATTCAGGGAATTTTTTTGTTGTCTGGGTCAGATTTCTAAATAGTATTAATATTAAATCTTGAGACATGTATATTTAATTCTTCCTTTCATACCCATTTCAGGGATTATGGGATGGGAGCCAAAATCCGATTGGATAACTGATAACTGAAATTAAATGGAATGATGATTTTTTTAAAAAAATCCTGCTTATAGTGTTATGTCATCTCAGTGTTTTAAAGGGATCCTCCAGCAGATTGATTTTCAAACTTATTTTATGTAAAATTAGTCATAGATTTCAAATATCAAACTTTCATTTTTGGAGACCAAATAGTTTTTGATAAAAATGCAATTTTTTTTTTTTTAGAATACAGGATGTGCTTCCCGTGGTAGTGACGTATACGATGATGTCGGGTAGCGGTCGCTTGCAACGGCTTCAGCCGCCTCAGTGTGTTTTTAGTACGAAATCTCTCCTAAGTGCATGTTCTCCCCGTGTCCGCGTGGGTTTCCTCCGGGTGCTCCGGTTTCCCCCACAGTCCAAAGACATGCAGGTTAGGTTAACTGGTGACTCTAAATTGAGCGTAGGTGTGAATGTGAGTGTGAATGGTTGTCTGTGTCTATGTGTCAGCCCTGTGATGACCTGGCGACTTGTCCAGGGTGAACCCCGCCTTTCGCCCGTAGTCAGCTGGGATAGGCTCCAGCTCGCCTGCGACCCTGTAGAAGGATAAAGCGGCTAGAGATAATGAGATGAGATGAGATCTCTCCTAAGTTTGTTTTAGTATGGCTTTACCGTTCCAATTTGAACCAGAATATCATGAAGATGAAATAGTGGATTACGAGAGGAGAGTGATTCCAGCAGAGAAAGTAACGACGAAACTTCAAAGACAGAATGTCCAAAGAAGTTTCATCATGGTGTTGTTGTGGCCAATGTCAAACTATGGAAACAAGAACCAACAACACATCGGAACACTGACTACAACTCCCCAGGTAAGACACCGATAATATACAGGTAGTCGTCGACTTACGGCTGCGTTTGGTTACGACTGACCGGCCGTAAACCGATCTGGTCGTAAGTCGGCCTATGTTAAATGAACGTAAGTATATTGTGATGTGTAATGATATTGTAATCGTCTTAAAGTCTTATTTTATCAACATTTTCTTATTTCATTACCTTGGCTCATTATTTGGTTTAAGTCAAACACTGCATACTACACTGCGTACAGTACAATTCGTTTAATATGTGCAAAACAAAAAATACGAAATACAGGTGTGAAAAATAGAAAACATTTTAGTTTGAAACATACCAAAATACAAATGTAAAACATAGCAAAATACAAAACTTAGTGACAGCTGGCATCGCTGTTGCTTGGCTGTGGGTCGTCTACGTCATCATCAGCTGTTGCAGCGTTCGGGCTGGCGGGAAGATTTGCTTGTTTCATAAACCAGGAGCTGGGGCGGAAACTGTATGACGGCGTGCGCGAGGGAGCGCGAGAGAGACTGCGCATGTGCCTGGAGCTGGGGCGGAAACTGTTGTACGCGGTGAGAGGTGTTGCCGGGAGCTGGGGCGGAGACTGTCGTATGCTCAGCTAGCTCAGCTGGGAAACACTTGCCAGTCATAACCAGACGGTCGTAAAGTCGATCGGTCGTAAGTCACATAGGTCGTAAGTCGATGACTACCTGTACTACAAAGTATCACGGTAGAACAAAGTCCAAAGTAACCTCTTGGTATTGTTGTCATCTCTCTTGATGTTCAACACTGCATCGGCAGACTTTTGGAGCTGAACGATGGGCAAATATTGTTGGCACGGCATTATCTTTTAGCTTTCTTTTAATTCTAAAAGTCCCCATTAATATTGTTTTTAATTCCATTGAATCATTGAAACAGGATGATTCAAAATGTTTGGAGTATAAGTTGGGCCCCGCAGGCAGGTTGTTTTGAGGTCTTACGATGGCGCAAATCCATTTCTTGCAAATAATCAGGTGATTCTGGCCAGGTGAAAGGATATCTTCTCATTTTTCTTTATAGCATCATTGTGGTATTTTTATATGCTATACAACGAATTGTCTCATCTCATCTCATTATCTCTAGCCGCTTTATCCTTCTACAGGGTCGCAGGCAAGCTGGAGCCTATCCCAGCTGACTACGGGCGAAAGGCGGGGTACACCCTGGACAAGTCGCCAGGTCATCACAGGGCTGACACATAGACACAGACAACCATTCACACTCACATTCACACCTACGGTCAATTTAGAGTCACCAGTTAACCTAACCTGCATGTCTTTGGACTGTGGGGGAAACCGGAGCACCCGGAGGAAACCCACGCGGACACGGGGAGAACATGCAAACTCCACACAGAAAGGCCCTCGCCGGCCACAGGGCTCGAACCCAGGACCTTCTTGCTGTGAGGCGACAGCGCTAACCACTACACCACCGTGCCGCCCACAACGAATTGTACTTTACTTATTTAAAAACTGATACATTCGGTAAAAATACTTGTAAAACTAGCAAAACTATGACAGAGAAAAAAACAGCTGAGTTGCTCCAAGCGACCACTACCTGACATCATCGCATACGCCACTACCACAGGAAGCCCATCCTGTATTCTAAAAAAAAAATCCATTTTTCTCAAAAACTATTTGTTCTCTGAAAATGAAAGTTAGAGTTTTGAAATCTATGACTTTACATAAAATACATTTGAAAATCAATCTGCTGGAGGATCCCTTTAAGAAAAAAAACCAGGGAGAACAAGGAAAAAAAACACTTCCAAGCTGGGACTTTTTCCTTTTTATTTGCGGTGGAGTAAATATGGGATGTGGCAATACACCAAACATGCAGTGTTATAACGATGGTGCAATTAATATCAAAAGTGTCAGTGCACAGATTTACACACAGCCTTTAGACCTTGAAGTTTTGATTTGCAATCATTATTTTATATTTTATTTGTACTTCATCTCACATCTTCATCTTGAAATATTCGATTTGTACAGTCTTGCTTTAACTGACATGAATGGCTTGTCAACATGACACCGTCAAGGACGGCTTATAAATGTTGGATGCCTATATTATATTTTCACAATGTGATAAATGCCTTTTCATCCAGGTTACGTAAACAGAAAACAACCTTGGCGGCACGATTTTGATGTACATTTTTTAAAAACCCATTAAAAAACATAAAAGCAAATGTCCCCCCCCCCCCCCCCCCCAACAAAAAAAAAAATGCTGGCTACATTAACAAGCTCCTTCCAAATGGAGCACAGGAGACGATATTCTGACGTTCCCACGACAACAATAACGTGTGTGCATATTGTTCGCGTATAATGTGTATGATATAATACTTGGACGTGAAGTGTCACCATTTAAAACTAAATATCTATAAAAATGTTATTGATTGTACAAAAAAAAGCCTGGAAATTCATCCAGTGTGTATTTATTTATGCAATTCAGTTTGTTCCAGTGTTAAGAAGATCACTGTTGTATAAAACAACCTGTCACAGCTGCAAATGTAAATCCTGCATGGGGTAGTTGCTATAACGGTCTAAAGGACACATGTTTAGCTTTTTACAGTGTATAAATGTGAGATTTTTGCTTTGATTGAGTTGTTTGGTATCTGGAAGTTCATGTTTTGTTTGAGAGAAACAGAATGATGGAGAGATGATGAAGAATGTGAAGGTTCTGATACTGATTTGGCCACGCCCTCATCTGCTTCACGGCTTAATACTGCAATCCATTATACTCTGAGTTACGGTATATTATAAACACGTTCCAGAGCTTAGTCATATCCGTAATGTTAATCTCTGAATGTGATGAACATCAAATGATGAGAGGTCGACTGCCGTGTTCATCTTTAGTCCTGAAAACTGATCTGGGACGAGTTTTCATCTTTTGTAGACTGTGTGAAATTCTTTGCAGGTCGCATCACATTCATATCACATGAGAGATTATTTAATATACGCTCTGAGCACAACATTAGTTTCTCAGCTGGTCACATATACTGGGCTTCAGGCTTCACTTTTTCTCTCATTGTTTGTTTTGCAGGGAGATTTAGGACATAGTGGGGAGACATGGGACAAAAATAAAAATCTCTAGCTTAATTCTACATGTTTAATTTTTATTTATGATCCAAACCTGTCCCATACAAACTGTATGAACACACAATGCTGGTACAGCAATAGAAAAACATCCGTTTACCCAAAACCTGACTCGATTAAACAGTTCCATTCTCAAGAAGGAACAAAATAAGCTTCATCCTCATACAAGGACACGCCCACATTTTTAACAAACATCTTTAAACAATTTTATATTTGTAAACCGCAAGAAAAAACCTTTAACATGATGAACTGTCCCAACTCTCCCCATCTGGACAGTTTAAAAAAAATCCTTAAATTTTTTCCCCCAGAATTTAAGTTTAATAAATAATACTATTTATTCTCTCCACATTCACTGGATATGAGCAACCATGCGCTCTGATTGGCTACTCTACTACTAGAATATCAGCTCATATACCATGAGTAGAGAAAAACAAAATGGCAGAGCGTGTTGCTGAACCAACCGAGGACGAAATAAAAACTACTCAAAAACAAAACCCCCAAAAAAATACAAAAAAGAAAAAAGCAACAAAGTATGGAATAAAAGTATTTGATGGTAAGAACGTACACTACCGTTCAAAAGTTTGGGGTCACTTTAAAATGTCCTTATTTTTGAAAGAAAAGCACTGTTCTTTTCAATGCAGATCACTTTAAACTAATCAGAAATCCACTCTATACATTGCTAATGTGGTAAATGACTATTCTAGCTGCAGATGTCTGGTTTTTGGTGCAATATCTCCATAGGTGTATAGAGGCCCATTTCCAGCAACTCTCACTCCAGTGTTCTAATGGTACAATGTGTTTGCTCATTGCCTCAGAAGGCTAATGGATGATTAGAAAACCCTTGTACAATCATGTTAGCACAGCTGAAAACAGTTGAGCTCTTTAGAGAAGCTATAAAACTGACCTTCCTTTGAGCAGATTGAGTTTCTGGAGCATCACATTTGTGGGGTCGATTAAATGCTCAAAATGGCCAGAAAAATGTCTTGACTATATTTTCTATTCATTTTATAACTTATGGTGGTAAATAAAAGTGTGACTTTTCATGGAAAACACAAAATTGTCTGGGTGACCCCAAACTTTTGAACGGTAGTGTATCTTTTTTAATTTTTCAAGAATTATTCTTATCACATTTTTCACAAGTCGTTCCTGTCATTTCGCCGGTTTGTTTACATTCTAAGTGGAAATTATTTTGTCGGACATTTTGTATAATGTTTTTATTTATCAAATTTGCAAAAAAATTAAAATGCTGTTTTTCAAAATCCAGTGAATGTGGACAGAATAAAAGTTATTCCACTCAATCTCGTCATACACGGATTATAGACAGCTCAGTGCTACGCGCCTCGTCGGCTATCAGCTCATGTACGACTCGATTTCGTGGAATAACTGTTAAATACAGTAACTCTTGGCGACAGATTTTAATTCCTAACAAAGCCCTAATTCTCCAGCGCACCACCGAATGGAGTTGGAGGCGAAGCAGGAAATCCTTTGAAGTTTTGGCTGATAAAATATCAAACTGTACAAACCCTACTGCAGCGTCCAGCCTCAGCTCCAGAGGGAGGGAGTTACTTTCAGTGCCAACACTGAACTACTGAAGGAATCCAAACCCTGATTGGGTGAAACTAATTTATGGGAAAACAACCTGTCCCGGGTCTCCCTCGTCCCCGTCATGTTGGAGAACTCGGGCTCCGTCGGTGTCACCCGACTTCCCGACTGGGAATTCCAGTCTAACGGCCGCTCCAGTGCGTGTTCTGCGTCAGGTTGTCGGGTTTTTCCGTCTCCAGTGTATTGCAGGCTGAGGATCGCTGAATGACTCGGTCAGTTGGAGTGAAGTTTGTTGGTGAGATTTCAGGAAATGATGGTGTGTCAGTACGGGAATATCGAAGCTCAAAACATTTCCATGTTTAAAATTGCTCTCTTGTGCTGTAAGTGGACGAGGGTGTGTTAAAAATACAGTATTAAACTCACTGCCTGTTTTAGAGAACGAGATGAAGCACAAATGTACATTTTATATCTTCCTGTATGGAGACAAACAGAAGGAAAATTTATCTTGTCAATAACTGTAACCAAAGAACACTAACTTTGTATTTTTTTATTGCTTAAACTGGATTTATTATGTATCCACTGTAAACAACACAATAAATATACTTAATATTTACTGTATGAAATGTCCATGTGTTCCACACTGTAGATTTTAAGTAGTGTGATATTTTAAAAATGTGTATTATGAGGTAAAAATGCAGATAAACAGATTGATGTGATGATCTCCATGGAGACACGAGTCGATATTAAAGTTAACTTCCTGTATGTTTATGTGCACCTGTTGTGAAAGTCCGAGTGGTTATTAAGGCAACAGTTCTGTCCACCATTATGGGACTGAGCTTGTCCAAAGTTTAGAAAATAACTGTTGCTATGGGAGACGATGGAGGCTTTATTTTTCAGAACAGACTACAAGTGTGTGGCAGTTTTTATTACATCGATACTGTTCGTGTTAAAGAACTCAATTTGTCTCACAGCACTGCTGAATTCTATTGGGAGTGATTTGTACTGATTAATTTTCTGTAACAGCAGCCCTAATAGTAGTGTACACTCTAAAAAATAATGGGGCCAGTACCGGTTCTTCAGGGCGATGCCATAGAAGAACCTTTTTCAGGGCTTCAAAGAACCGTTCATGCAACAGTTCTTTAAAGAACCATTTAAACCATTTGTTTGAGCAGTGAAGACAGATTTGTGTAAACATAGCCTATGTGCATTGACCAGCAAATGGTAAGAGAATGCCAGGCTCTGAAGAACCATTTCCAATGTGAAGAACCTTTCGCATAATGTAATGGTTCATCACAGAGTTTTGACTCTCCATGGAACCATCCAGAGATTTGAAGAACCACTGAAGCACCTTTATTTTTTAGAGTGTATTAATGGCTCGTTCACAGGGACTCGTACAACGGACAGATTTAAAAATGTTTGTAAGGCTCCGCCAGTGTTGTAGTCGAGTCACTAAACCTTGAGTCCAAGTCCAGTCTCGAGTCCCCAGTGTTCAAGTCCAAGTCATTAAAGAAAATTTCGAGTCGAATCCAAGTCGAGTCTGACACAAATGACACAGCTGTCACATACGCACTCTCTCTAAAACGCACTGATAGCTTTGAGTAGTGTGAACATATACCATATGTCCCATACCATAGCCTACAATAAATTCACACACAAAAAAGAAGTCTTCTATCAGAAATATTTTGGAAAAGGTTGATGGCGGGCACGGTGGTGTAGTGGTTAGCGCTGTCGCCTCACAGCAAGAAGGTCCGGATTCGAGCCCCGTGGCCGGCGAGGGCCTTTCTGTGTGGAGTTTGCATGTTCTCCCCGTGTCCGCGTGGGTTTCCTCCAGGTGCTCCGGTTTCCCCCACAGTCCAAAGACATGCAGGTTAGGTTAACTGGTGACTCTAAATTGACCGTAGGTGTGAATGTGAGTGTGAATGGTTGTCTGTGTCTATGTGTCAGCCCTGTGATGACCTGGCGACTTGTCCAGGGTGTACCCCGCCTTTCGCCCGTAGTCAGCTGGGATAGGCTCCAGCTTGCCTGCGACCCTGTAGAAGGATAAAGCGGCTAGAGATAATGAGATGAGATGAGAGATGAAACTACTTTCGTACTGCAACACCTGTCCACACTAGCAACTATACAGGTACTGTAGTGGTATAACTGTATCGGTACGAAACCCACAAATGTATGGGTTTCGTACCGGTACAGTATCGGTACTGTAGCGCTTCGCTGTAGTGTGGACAGATGAAGCGGCTCTGTATCGATACAAATATAATGCGCATGCACAATGAACCATTCCTATGTCTTCCGGGTTATTCATACAATACAACACACCCGTGCTTTCCAGCTGTAAAATGGCTCAAAACGACCGTGGAGCTACATGGAGCAAAGAAAGGGGGGAGAAAGGGAGGGGGAAAGAGGGAGGAAGAAAGGAGGAAGAGGGGAAAAGGGAGAGAAAGGGAGGGGAAGAGAAGGAAAGAGGGAGAAAGGGAGGGGAAGAGAAGGGAAGAGGGAGAAAGTGAGGGGGGAGAAAGTGAGATTAGTTTTCTTTGTTTCTTTCTCAACTGCCTCGCACGTTTTATACAATTTGACTGAATAAATGACCACCAGAAATACAGACTGTACATTAACAACAAAAAGCACACACACGTTTCATCCGCCATATTCTCGTAAGGAAGTTACTCGGTAACCACGGAAACATTTCGCGCACGCGCATTTCAACTTCCGTGAAAGAAAACCGCAAACATTTCTCGCTAGTGTGGACAGATGCACTAAACTGTACCGGTATACTTTGTATTGATACAGTTATACCACTTTCGTACCGGTATAAGTGTGAACACAGCATTAATTGAGCGTAGGTGTGAATGTGAGTGTGAATGGTTGTCTGTGTCTATGTGTCAGCCCTGCGATGACCTGGCGACTTGTCCAGGGTGTACCCCGCCTTTCGCCCGTAGTCAGCTGGGATAGGATCCAGCTCGCCTGCGACCCTGTAGAACAGGATAAAGCGGCTAGAGATGAGATGAGGTTGATGGTGTTAAGATATAAATATCTTATGCCTAATTATTATTGCATGTTACAAAAAGTAACAAAAAGATCTGAGTCCTCATCTCCAATTTATGAGTCTGAATGCAGTTAATGTACAAGTCTGAGTCCAAGTCATCAGTGCTCAGGTCCAAGTCGAGTCACGAGTCCTTAAAATTAGGGCACGAGTCAGACTCGAGTCCGAGTCCTGGACTTGAGTATACTACAAGCCTGGGCTACGCTCACACTACTGCTCGCGATGGGTTTGTGAATACTTGGCGATGAAAAATTGATCGCATCGCCACCAATCATGCGATGCACGGCGAATGTTCTCCAAGCATCGCAAGTCATTTTGGGTGTGTTTCTGCCTCATGAATTGCCAAAAACATCGTGAAAAATTCCAGTGCATGCACTGAAATTCGATGATGTTTTCGTTGGGAAACTAAGCGACAATACTCGCAGAAGGGTTTGGGAAAATTTCCCGAAGCTCAGGGAGCCTTCACCACCAAACACCTCATTTTCATCGATAACCCATCGCGAGCTGTCATGTCACCGTAGCATAATGGTTCATACGATAATGTTTCCTTTCTGAAGGAAAGGTTTGTTTAACATTTATGGAAGGAGTCTCCAGTGCCGGCACTCAGGGGTACAGTTGAAACTTTTCCAGAAATCTTCAGGACAGAAGAGTTTATTTAACGCTTTGTGGTTTCTTGGCAACATGACAAGCTGCATTGAGCTTTGTTTGTTTTTGGCTCATTATGTATGGGCGGAGCACAGAGGACGGCAGGACAGAGCTCAGGTTGATAACGGTTTTATTGTCACACTTTTCAGCGAACAATTTAATCAAACACACAGACAGCCACACACACAACCGGCGTCTGGTTCGGGGGGAGAGACCCTCTGCTCTCTGCTCTCCCTTTTTAAATAGGGTGCGGTCACTGGGAACACACACACAAACACAGGTTAATTAATGTCAGGTGTAGTGATTCTGCCACTTACCTTCCCTGACTCTGCCCTCCTGTCACAGACCAGCGCTTGACCATGCCCCCGCTGCCACATACCCCCACCTCCCGCGGCCTGCAGCCGACTCCCCCCCCCTTGACGGGAGAGGAAGTCCGCCACGACCATCTGCGCCCCCGGCCTGTGGACCACCTTGAAATTAAAGGGTTGGAGTGCCAGATACCAACGGGTGATCCGCGCATTAGCATCCTTCATGCGGTGGAGCCACTGGAGGGGCGCGTGGTCCAAACAGAGGGTGAAAGGGCGCCCCAGCAGATAGTACCGGAGAGCGAGGACCGCCCACTTGATGGCCAGACACTCTCTATGGTGCTGTAGCGCCCCTCATGCACCGACAGCTTCCTGCTGATGTACAGGACGGGGCGGTCCTCCCCCTCCACCTCCTGGGACAAAACCGCCCCCAGCCCTCTGTTCGACGCATCCGTCTGCAAAAGTCAGGGGAGTGTAAAAGCGGCCCCCCACACAGTGCAGCCTTTACCTCAGAAAAAGCCCGCTGGCATTGCTCCGTCCACTGGACTGGATCTGGTGCCACCTTTTTAGTCAGATCAGTCAGCGGGCTGGTGACGTCCGAATAATTAGGTATAAACCTACGATAATAGCCAGCCAGCCCCAGGAACTGTCTCACCCCCTTTTTGGTCTTGGGTCTCGGGCAGGCCGCAACTGCTGCGGTCTTGTTAATTTGGGGACGCACCTGCCCGTTGCCCAAGTGGAAGCCCAGATACCGTACTTCCACCCGCCCAATCGCACACTTCTTCGGGTTAGCTGTGAGACCTGCTCGCCTCAGCGACTTAAGGACGGCCCTTAGATGTTCGAGGTGCCTCGGCCAGTCATTACTATAGACGATGATTTCGTCGAGATAGGCGGCCGCATAGGTGGCGTGGGGGCGGAGGACCCTGTCCATCAGCCGCTGAAACGTAGCGGGCGCCCCAAACAGCCCAAACGGAAGTGTGACGAATTGGTGTAAACCAAACGGTGTGGAAAAGGCCGTTTTTTCTCGGGATAGTGGAGTCAAGGGGATCTGCCAATATCCCTTCGTCACATCCAGTGTCAAATAAAAGCGAGCCGTGCCGAGTCGATCGAGCAACTCATCAATACGAGGCATTGGGTACGCGTCGAATTTAGACACCGCGTTGACTTTTCTATAGTCCACACAGAACCGGACTGACCCGTCGGCCTTGGGTACCAAGACCACCGGGCTGCTCCAGTCACTGTGGGACTCCTCGACGATGCCCCTTTTTGAACCTCCGGCCCCAGCTCCGCCTTCTCCGGAACCACCGACACCAACGCCACGGGGACCTCCTCATTCCAGAGTTTAAGCAGATTGAGGTGGTAAATCTGTAGTGCCCCACCCCTGTCCGTTCGCCTCACCTCGTAGTCGACATCCCCGACTCGCCATGTGACCTCAAAGGGTCCTTGCCACTTGGCGATCAATTTGGAGCTCGATGTGGGCAACAGTACGAGTACCTTATCTCCCGGTGTGAACTCCCTAAGGCGCGTACCCTTGTTGTACAGGCGGGCTTGCCGTTCTTGGGCCTGCCGCAAATTCTCCTGGGTTAGGTGGGTGAGCGTGTGGAGTTTTGCGCGCAGGTCCATAACGTATTGAATTTCATTCTTACTTTGTGAAGGTCCCTCCTCCCAATTTTCCCGCAGCATGTCTAGAATGCCGCACGGCTTACACCCATATAATAATTCGAACAGGGAGAACCCCGTGGAGGCTTGGGGAACCTCTCGCACTGAAAACAACAAGGGCTCAAGCCACTTATCCCAATTACGTGCGTCCTCACTTATGAATTTTTTAATGATATTCTTGAGGGTGAGGGGGGACGGGCCCGCGGTGGAAGCGTCGGTTGTCCCTGCCGATGCGAGGAGGTGCCGGAACGCCTGTCGGTCCTCTTGCTGGGCCAACACCAGGGCCTCAAAGCGCTGCTCCTGCTCCTTACGGAGCGTGACTAGCGCCTGGTGCTGACTTTGCTGGGCCGTGGCGAGGGCGTGGACCAGGTCGGTGAACGGGGAAGACTCCATGGGGCGGTTCGGCATTGGTGCTCCGTTCCGGGTTTCAGCACCACTGTGGCAGTTCTCGTGTATGGGCGGAGCACAGAGGACGGCAGGACAGAGCTCAGGTTGATAACGGTTTTATTGTCACACTTTTCAGCGAACAATTTAATCAAACACACAGACAGCCACACACACAACCGGCGTCTGGTTCGGGGGGAGAGACCCTCTGCTCTCTGCTCTCCCTCTTTAAATAGGGCGCGGTCACTGGGAACACACACACAAACACAGGTTAATTAATGTCAGGTGTAGTGATTCTGCCACTTACCTTCGCTGAATCTGCCCTCCTGTCACAGACCGGCGCTTGAACATGCCCCCGCTGCCACAGACTGTTTATAGCTGCTAAGTAAGAACAGGAACAAACTACAAACGGATAGAAAGAGATGTACTGCTGTTTCATCAGTAAAAAACTGTAATAATTGTTGATCTGTTGTTGTATTGTGGTATGAGAGGATTAAAACCCTCCAGGATTTGGTGTTATAGGGCAAAAAAATCAATGTCAGGGTGCTAGCAGTAACTTCATTACTGATTATTTTCCTATTACGGCATGACGATGATGATGATGATGATGTTTTATTCTTTACTTTCTCTGCTCCTAATTATCAGCACATACAGTGCTGTGTAAAAGTCTTAGGCGCATGGAAAGAAATGCTGTCGACCACAAATGGCTTAAAAAATAATGAAATGAAATGTTTCAGCATTAAAAAATTACTACAAACAGTAATCACTAAGTCATAAATGAAACAGAGTCAATATTTGGTGTGAGACGACGCTTTGAGAGTGCAGTTTTATGTGGAAATGATCTGTAGGTTTTACTGAGCATCTTCCAGAACCAGCCCCAGTTCTTCTGGACACTTTGACTGTCACACTCACTTCTTCATTTTACACCAAAACCCAGCAGCCTTCATTATGTTTTCTTTTTTTAATCTGAAAAGTGCTCTCTTATGGAATACGCCGCTCAGATACAAACGTTTTTTTCTGTAGCATTTAATTTTGTGCTGGAAAAAAAGAACATTTGGAACTCTAAAATGTTTTTGTAACGTTTTGGCTTGATAATGTAGAAATCATCAAATAGAAATCTATAACAAAGTTTGTATGAAGGAAAACAACAACAACAACAACAACAGGATGCCTAAGGATTTGCCCAGCACTGTGTGTATGTAGATGCAAAAACACGAATGCATACTAATTTCAGGATTTTGTTCATCTGTGATAGCTTTGGTAAGATCATTATAAAGTTCGGTTGGTTGCTATAACTAACCTGGTTGATGAATGATGACTAATCGGGCTTGATTCAGATTCATGAGTAAGAGCACGATGTTAGATGTGCTTATTCTGAGTACAAAAAAAAAGGTCTGTTCTAACCTTACGCACTGAAATCCAATTCTCATTCGTGCTTAATCCACCAGGACGGAGAGGAGAGACGGCTCTTGTTTTTCAGCCCTGTGCTTCTGGCTCCCCTTAAATCACAGGGAAAGGATGTACTTAACAGGGCTTTATGTGGCGCAGCTGAAACAGCAGATGCAGCTTCAAAGCGCAGGATGATGACCAGAGCGATACACTGAAAGGTAAACCTACTACAAACAAAGACTTCCTTTACTCCTACAGCCAAAATACCCTCATGCAAATCGCAATACAGTGTGTGAGCCAGTGTTTGTTTTCACTGCAAACCTAAAGCCAGTTTCTTCCTACAAATCTACTTTCAACACACACTTAGGATTTTTCCTCATCACCTGGAGGACTTTAGCAGTTTACCAATCCTGCTCTTATAAAACACAAAAACCTGTTTATTTAAAAAAAAAAAAAATATATATATATATATATATATATATATATATATATATATATATATATATATATATATTTATTTATTTATTTATTTATATATATTTAGGAAGTTCTCTTCTCCTCTTCATTCTGCTCACTGAGTTTCCAAATGACGTTCCATGTGCATGCCTTTGAAGCCGTATCTATTGGAACGAGTCTCTTTCATGCAAATACAAGTAATATCTCATAAAAGAAAAGTATATCAAAAATTTTGTCAAAGCAAAATAGGAAATAAATATTTTTTCTTTTCTTTTTTTTTTTACAATAGGAGCTGCAACCCGGGGCGGCACGGTGGTGTAGTGGTTAGCGCTGTCGCCTCACAGCAAGAAGGTCCTGGGTTCGAGCCCCGGGGCCGGCGAGGGCCTTTCTGTGCGGAGTTTGCATGTTCTCCCCGTGTCCGCGTGGGTTTCCTCCGGGTGCTCCGGTTTCCCCCACAGTCCAAAGACATGCAGGTTAGGTTAACTGGTGACTCTAAATTGACCGTAGGTGTGAATGTGAGTGTGAATGGTTGTCTGTGTCTATGTGTCAGCCCTGTGATGACCTGGCGACTTGTCCAGGGTGTACCCCGCCTTTCGCCCGTAGTCAGCTGGGATAGGCTCCAGCTTGCCTGCGACCCTGTAGAAGGATAAAGCGGCTAGAGATAATGTGATGTGAGGAGCTGCAATTATGAGTGCATTCCAGGAAATAACACCAGCGTACAAATATGTGGTATCATTGTCTGCTGCACAGTCCCATTTCTGAGAAAACTATTCATCTTTCACAGCTTCGTTCGTCTCATCACGGGCTTGGATCATCTTCTGCAACTAAACACACAGTAAAAAATAAATAAAAATTAAAAAAAAAAAAATCCAGTCTCACATTTGTAAGGCTAAATCTGTGCAAGAAACATATTACTCCTTTCATAAAAAATTAATTCATTATGAATTAAATAGAATCAGGTCAGAAGGAATAGTCTGCTTAAAAAAAAATCAGTGTAATTGGATGGTTGAGACGTTTGGTGTCTGAGATCTTCTTCATACGAATCTGACCTTACTCTGGACACCTATTTCTTTCTTTCTTTTTTTTATTTTGTACTGGAGCTTTGAGATGAATGTTCGATACAAATAACAGAAATTAGTTCACAACATTACTAACAAGAAAATCCTAGCAGGCTGATTTAAAAAAGAAATTGGCACAAAAACACCTCAAGGAAACAGAAAATATGGTCATTTTATTTTTCTGATCTATCACTCCCCTCTTCTTGTTTTCTTTCTACTGCTTCACAAAATGAAGCTTGTGAATCTGCAGGTCAAAGTTTTCCACCACGAAGCGAAATTAACTGCGAGAAGCAAACGTGTCGTGCGTCCTTTCCCCTCCACTGAATCAGCTTTTCCAGGGTGCAAATTTGATCTCTGTTTCTTTATCTGAGAAAGCAGAGACACATCGTTTTTAGGTGTCTCCTGTCTCCTGTATCACCATAGCAACAAGCCAAAAAATCTTAAAATGCCACAGCTGGCACCTCTGGTGTTAATATCCGCCTCTAACCACATCCAGTTCTCCAGATGTGCTGATGTGGTTTTGGGCAAAATATAACTTCCTATCATTTAAATAACATCAGTCAAACTTCACCTGGAGCTGAATGATGTAAAGTTATTGATGCGGCGGCCATTTTACTTTTCTAACATTCAGTAATCTTCTGTAACTTCTTTATCCTGGTCAGGAAAGCTGGTGGATCCGGAGTCTATCCCGGGAACATCCCCAAGTGTGAGACAGGAACACACCTTGGATGTAACACTAGTCTATCGCAGGACACCACACACACACATACACACACACTCTCACACCTCGAAGTAATTCAGCGTCACCAATGGATTTATTTCGGAGGTGAAAGGAAATTGGAAAATCCCCAGATGAAACCCACATGGAAACAGGGAGCATAGAACCTCCACACACACAGTAACCCGAGCTCAGGATCGACCTGGGGACTCCGAGGCTGTGAGGTGGCGAGGCTAGCTATGTGATACAACAGAAATATCATACCACAATACATGAAAACATTGTTAAGATACACAATATGTATCATGGTTTATAGGTTTGGTCACCAACTGCCAGCACAACAGAATTATTTTTTTAATAACTAACAATCTAGAATAATGTATTTCGAATAATTTAAATAAATTCTCATAGTAACTGTAAAAAAAAAAAGTTCAGTCCAAAATCTGTACCGTCAAACCCACTGCTTCCAGTCAGAGTTTGTAAAATAGTATTTAAGAAAAACTGGAAAATCTATCATGATCCCTTGATATCTCGGGTTATAAGTGTAAGTTTATTGTGACAGAATTGATGATCGTATTGCCGAGCCCTGTACAACACCCTTTATTCTATCCACATCCACTGGATATGAGCAATCGTGTGCTCTGATAGGCTACCCTACTACTAGGATATCAGCTCATATACTGTGAGTAGAGAAAAACAAAATGGTGGAGCGTGTTGCTGAACCAACTGAGGACGAAACAAAAACTCTACTCGAAAACAACACCCAAAAAAATACAAAAAAGCAACAAAATATGGAATGAAAGTATCTGATGGTAAGAACGTATCTTTTTTTATTTTTCAAGAATTATTATTATTATCACATTTTTCACAAAGGCGGCACGGTGGTGTAGTGGTTAGCGCTGTCGCCTCACAGCAAGAAGGTCCTGGGTTCGAGCCCCGGGGCCGGCGAGGGCCTTTCTGTGTGGAGTTTGCATGTTCTCCCCGTGTCCGCGTGGGTTTCCTCCGGGTGCTCCGGTTTCCCCCACAGTCCAAAGACATGCAGGTTAGGTTAACTGGTGACTCTAAATTGAGCGTAGGTGTGAATGTGAGTGTGAATGGTTGTCTGTGTCTATGTGTCAGCCCTGTGATGACCTGGCGACTTGTCCAGGGTGTACCCCGCCTTTCGCCCGTAGTCAGCTGGGATAGGATCCAGCTTGCCTGCGACCCTGTAGAAGGATAAAGCGGCTAGAGATAATGAGATGAGATGAGAGATTTTTCACAAATTGCTCCTGTCATTTCGCTGGTTTGTTTACATTCGAAGCAGAAATTAATTTGCCTGAGGTTTTGTATAAAGTTTTTATTTATCAAATTTGAAAAAAAAGCCCTGTTTCTCAAAATCCAGTGAATGTGTAGAGAATAAAACAGTTATTCCACTCAGTCTCATTGTACATGGATTATAGACAACTCGGTGCTACGCGCCTCGTCGGCTATCAGCTCATGTACGACTCGATTTCGTGGAATAACTGTTAATTATTTTGTATCACTCCATCCCTACAGGACATCCTGGAACATGCAAAGCAGAAAGTGATCTGGATTATAATTAAACTTCACTTTGAACTCTGTTTATTTAAAAATAAGATTATGAATCTAAATGATGCCCCTTGATGTAAGTGTGTGAAGATTTGTGTCAGAATTTGTAGACTGTGAGTGAAATACATGTCTGAACATTTCTTGGGACAATTTCTCGAAAGTTGAGGCTATTAATCATCAATTGTGTTCCTAAAGGTCCACCTTCACCTTCAGGCAGAATTCAGATTCTGAGGAAACAGAACTGATCTGGTGAAACAGGAAATGTTGGGTTGGGCTTGGAACACAACTCCAGTCTGTGCTGTGGATTTTTGGCACATGTTTTTTTTTTTTTTTGAGCAATTATGAAGTAAATTATGGGCTAAATCACTGGGTCGGGTGGGCATCCATCACTGCAAATGTTTTTTGACATACAAATATCTGCGCTGCCTGGGAAACTCATAACACATCCATGCGTACCTGCTCTAACATAAACCGCAGGGGGTCATCAGGTCTGTCATAAACCAGGCTCTCTGTGATTTCCTGATAAGAGAAAAAAGAGAAAATGAGAAAATGAGATGAGTAATAACCCGGGCTTGCTCGGCACAGACCCGAATAGACCTGCTCATGATGTCGCTGATGATTTCTGACTGCGATGTGACTAGGCCGTCTCGCGTGTTGCTAATTTTCTGCGATCATTAACTAGAAAGTGTTGCTGGAGCAAAATTTAATTTAAATGTTTAATTTAAACCACAGTTAAAATCCTCCTGAAATGGCTTGAGAGCTGTGATTTGTTTCAGTATGTGTTGGAAAAGAAACCTTTTGAAACAGGAAATCAGGAAGATGGCATGTTGAAGCGCTTGACTGATTTACACAACAGATTTTGAGATACGGTACAGCCCCGCCCAGTCTAAACACACTTCACAGTGAACTCGCTCAAGAGTTGAACCAGAATTCCACAAACCCTCTCGGTACAGATCTATTTCATGAACATGATTTAAATTTGTCAAGTGATATTTTATCTGTTTATTAGAGTCATAGAGTTCTCTATTCCAGAACATTTTGTTGATATGTTAAATTTGAGTCAATTTTGATAAGGTGGGTTTCAAAAAATAAAAATCACAGATCCCTGGCTGTGCCTCACGGATCCCTAAGGATCCCAAACCCCACTTTGAGAACCAGTGTCCTAGACGACGTGTGTTTTTGGAGTTATGGCATACGTGTTTGAGACGCAGAGGTGCTGACGGTGACGGAGGACCACAGGGTCGCCACCAGGAGACTCTTACTGATGGAGAACTCAAGTTGTACAAAGACAGAATTCTCCATCAGTCTGCACGATCAACATTCTGACACTGAACACCATCATGCTGTTAAAACATTTTTTCAAAGAGTGTCCTTCAGTTACGCAATCACACAACCTCCAAATTTGATTGTTTTTAGTTCTATTTTAGAGATTGATTGTTTCTGTCTGAATGGTTATTTTAGATCTATTTTCAGAGATTGATCATTTATAACTAATAATTTAACTTTTTAATTGCACTGCATCATGCTGATGAGAAACACTCTTTCGTTTCTTTCTGTATATGTAAATACTCAGGGAAATGACAAATAAAGTGAATCTGAAATCTGAATCTAAACTCCATCTGGGTTTATTAATGCTAATAAAATAGGGTTAATTCAGGTGCACGGCCCAAAATACACCGAAAAGCCATGTTTAATGCTAACACACTGATCCTGTAGAACAAGACATGCCCCCCATGGGCGGGACATACATGTTCTAGAGAGCACGTAATTGGACAAAAACAAGACTAGTACAAGATGAGTCAGGACAAAGTTGTTTGTTTTTTTCCCCTGAAGTGATAACAAGAACTGTAAAAGTAAAATGAGATTATCTCCAAAGTATTTTTTAGACATCCGGTCACACTGGTGTCTATTACAAAAAGCTCAGAAACACCAATCTTGATTTCAGAAACACATTAATCTTGTGCATCTTGACGGATTTATCAGGCAATAAAACTCAGCTATCTTTTCTCAGAATCAGAATCAGAATCGAGTTTATTGCCAAGTCCGTTCTCACATACAAGGAATTTGCTTTGTGATTGGACAGTTAAGATAAAAGAATTTAAAAATAGACAAAAGTAGTTTTTAAACAGAATAAAAAATAAGAAGAATCTAAAATGTACAAATTTGAAAAATAGACATATTTAAGGGGTATGTGTATGGGCTGTTTTGAAGTCTGAGCTGTACAGTATGACCTGGAATGTTTAAAAAAAAAAAACAGGTCACAGGATGAGCATGACGAAGAGTCGTGACATGAATGTGTAAAAAGAAGAGAATATGTGCGAATGAATGAAGGAATGAATAGCCACTCTGTACACAGTGAGCTGAAATGTTCAATAAAAGATCACAGAGTGAAGATGCATGACATGACCATGAAATGTGCAACATCACAGTTTGGGTTTTTTTTCTGAATAATAAATGGACATTCCAGGCGATAAAGGACTTTCCAGGTCATACGGTTGGCTCTCCCTGAACTAAACCTTTATCATCAGGATACTCAGGATGATGACTCTCATTTTCCTACCTGAAACACCTGCAGAATGTTATGTCTCTCCAGGTATTCCACCGCCCTCTCGTAAGGATCTGCAGAGGCCGATGCTTGTTGTTCTGCTGGGCCTAAATCTGAATTCGCCATGATGATGGTGAGAAATCTTTCAGACTGTAAAGAGAAAAATCAATTCCAAAAGTGATCAGAAACAGGGCCGAGTAAACCTGAAGCTGAGAACTTTTCTGATCAGTTAAACCAAACTAATGTAACCTGTGTCACTGTCGTTAAGGTTTGGTAATGAAGCAGCTTCACCTTTTAGCACTGATTATAATCTCCTGAAAGTGAGGAACTGATTCCTAAATGAAAGAAAACCAAAAAAAATCACGCTGTTCTTCACAGTTTGGCTTCCTGTCGGTTTGTTTATAGCGAATGAAATGTCAGGCTGTAACCCCTGGCAACCGCGCGCGAAAGACTTGGATGATGTCATAACTGTAATCAGATACCGACCGTTTCCCCCGAAATTTCAAATCACGCACTTGAGCACGAGCACGTGCGCGCTTTCAACGGTCAGCTGTTTGAGAGCCAGTGGGCTGAGAATGCGGAAATAAAGTCGGATCAAGTCCCCGGATTTAACACTTTCACACTTTTCCGGTCCTGAAGAGAAGCAGCAGCGTTCAGGAGAGCAGACTACTGCGTTACATAGGGTGGCAAAATAATGTCACATCACAACCACGTCACAATCACATAATCCATAAAGTCTAATTGAATATAAGCCAAATGTTATTTTTTTAATATTTTAACAAAGCAAAGGAATAAATACATAAAAATAATACTGCACAGGCTACTTCTCACCTAACTTTCTAAATGTAATTAACAGTAAAATATTTGAATAATAAATAGTCTAACGATGAGGGATTTATTATTATTATTATTATTATTATTATTATTATTATTGTTGTTGTTGTTGTTGTTGTTAGTAGTAGTACTATTGTTATTACTACTACTACTACTACTATTATTATTATTATTGTTGTTCATATTATTAGTAGTACTATTGCTACTATTACTACTATTATTATTAGTGATGCAGTGCTTAGTTATTATTGTTGTTGTTGATATTATTAGTAGTACTATTGCTACTACTACTACTACTACTATTATTGTTGTTGATGATATTATTATTAGTAGTACTATTGTTATTACTACTACTACTACTACTACTACTACTACTATATTATTATTATTATTATTATTATTATTATTATTATATATGTCATATGTCAGTTCATCTCCATAGTCATCCTTTTTACTTTGTCACTTGCTCACTTTACCTTAGTGCATTTGCTTTTTTCCTTGTGTGTGTGTGTGTGTGTGTGTGTGTGTGTGTGTGTGTGTGTGTGTGTGTGTGTGCATTTCGTATAATCTGTTACATGTAAGCAAGTACCTGAGCCTTGCTGTTAGCATTTCAGTGTGAATACACATGTAAATCCACATCTCACCATCACACCCATATGAGCTTCTTCCTCAAATAATTTACCTCCGAGTCAGAAATGCGCAATTGCACAGAATGTCTGCATTCTGTAACATTACAGTGTTCCTTTACTGGAACTAAGAGACCAAACCTGTTCCAGCATGACGATGATGATGCTGAGCACAAAGCGAGCTCCATGAAGACATGGTGTGTGTGAAGGTTAGACTGAAGACCTCAAGTGTCCTGCACAGAGCCCTGACTGAACTCAACCCCACTGAACACCTTTGGGATGAACTGGAGCCTCAACATCTCAACATCCCAATATCAGGGCCACGCCCCAAAATCTAGTGGAAAGCCTTCCCAGAAGAAAAGAGAAGAGTGGAGTGGATTTTATTATAACAGCAAAAAGGGGGAATTAATCTGGAACGAGATGTTCAACAAAGACATATGGGTGATGTGATGGTCAGGGGTGCACAAACTTTTGGCGATACAGTGTATATCAAAAATAAACTTGACTTGTACTTTTTTGTGAAGTAAAAAACTCTTTGTAGAACACAGTGATAAGATTACAGAAGCAGAGAAGAAGAAGAAGAAGAAGAAGAGGCGCAGTTTCTAGGTTACACCACCGTCGTCCTCAGATGACATCACGGCGCGCGCGTGCTATGTAGGGCAGACGGTGCGCGTGTCCCTCCGTGAACCCGAGGCGGGGAGAGAGAGAGAAAAAAAAATAGCAATAATAATAAAATCCCTGTTATTCATGGGTTAATCCGGCAGGGGGCGCACGGATTCAAGGAAATCTATAGGTTTAGTTCCGAATCGTATACTAAACATACTGTAGTGGTTTATACTAACACTACTCCACCTGTACTAGTGACTTAGTTAGTTAGTTAGTTAGTTAGTTAGTTAGTAGGCGTTTGCTAGCTAGCTAAGTGGCTACAACGAGAATCACTGTTACCATGACAACCGGCTACAACCTGTATGGATGGATGGATATATGTGTGTGTGTGTACACGTGTATTTCTGGCAGCCACACTTCCGTACTAAGTATCAGGTTATTAAAGCAATCACGGTGACGTGAAACAATGGCGAATGTTTGATGCCACCGCGATATTTTTTTCTTCAGTAATTAAACCGGAAAGTCGAGGTGAAAACGGTTAAATCGGTCCGTGTGATTTTTATTTTCAGATTTATGATTCGTTAGCGTGTCACCTGGAATTTCTTTTAATCGGAGTTGACTGAGAGACAAAACATATTTCCTTGTTGCATTGTTCTGCGACATGATTAAAAAAATTTGCATATATATGTCTCAGTGAAATGTAAGTTATGCGATCTAAACACACACACACACACACACGCACACACAGAGTGTGTGAGAGAGTAATTATTCCTGGTCTAGACTAGAGACTTCAACACACACACACACACACACA